>NC_067155.1:44663171-44955671 GCF_903995435.1 Acomys russatus | reverse complement strand
CTGTATAAACGGAAGGCGAGCTCTAAGTATGAATCTATGAGAGGCAGCAAACAATATTCCTCCATGGCTGCTGCTTCAGTTCCTGCCTTGTCTTCCCTCCATGACGGTCTATAACTTGGAAGGTGAAAAACCCTTCCTTCCCTCCTCCAAGCTGCAGGTTTTGCTTAGCTGTTCATCGGAGGAGACTCTGAGCTCTGCGAGTGTGCTTCGTGCTTATTCGATCAGATTGAGTTAGCAGGTGTGTATCAGGAACGCTCACGGGTCAAAATGAAAGCCAGATGGTTATCTGAGTGGCGCAGATGATCAATACATTCATTCTGCTATTTAATCCTGCTGAATTATTTACCACAGTGGCTTTCAACCTTCACCGTGTAGAGAGTCATGTGAAGAGATTTTTAAAACTACGGATACTGAAATCTTAAAGTGCTCTGTTTCAGTTGGCCAAAGATAAGTCCTGGACACTGTGTGTGTGTGTGTGTGTGTGTGTGTGTGTGTGTGTGTGTGTGTGTGTGTATTTAAATATGGTGGTGCCAAAGGCTATAAGGACTAGTAAGAACAAATGGGCAACCCATTTATTCTCTGTAGCAAGAAGGGGCAGCATTACAAATCTCATAGGCTCTGGCTGCCTTCAACACCTTTTGGCCTTTAACCTACTGACAGCTTTCTGCTCATGACACCTTCTTAATATTTGCATTTCAATCTTCTGTCAAAAGACTCAAAATGAGCTATGTTATGTCTTAGTTTTGAAACTATAGGTTCTCATCAGGAAAGCAAATTAAAACACACACACACACACACACACACACACACACACACACACACTGCTGAAGAGATGTCTCAGTGGTTAGGGGCATCCACTGTTCTTCCACAGGGCTTGAGTTCAGCCCCTATCACTCATATTGGGCAGATCAAAATGAGCTGTAACTCCAGTTTTAGGGCACCTGCTATCTTCCTGCGTCCATGGACAACTGTACTTATGTGCAAACATACCGCCCACCACACACACCTAGTTAGAACCACAAAAACACCCCAATGGACACCCACAAGAATGGCTACAATCAGATGTAAACAGCAAGTGTTGATGAAGAGACAGGGAGAGCAGAACCCAGAGAAGACACTGGTAGGGATGTAAAAGGCAGCCTTTTTATAAGTAGCCATAATACATAAATGGTAAGATATGTCAGTGCAGATCCATAACACAGACTTTGAAACCAAGTGGAAAACAAATGAATGAGGTTAGCTACAGCAAGTCACATGTCCCACAATTTATGAAATGTGTTGAATGAGCAAGCAGCCCACTTGTCCTCCCAGGATCCTAACAGGTTTGTGACTGGTCACAGATCCTGCCAGGTATACAGCTGTACCCTGAAGCCTCACCAGACCATAAGGCCATTTCAGACTACAGGACCTGGATCCTGATTCCAACATATTCCACACTTTTACATCCCAACATCCTTTAGTTATGGAACTTTTCCTTCTAAGAGGAGAAGCTCTGCACTATGCATGGCTCAGTGGTAGAGCACCTGCCCAGAATCCCCCAGTGAGGAGCTGGGGGTGTGGTTCAGTGGTAGAGTACCTGCCTAGAATCCCCCAGTGAGGGGCTGGGGTGTGGCTCAGTGGTAGAGCATCTGCCCAGAATCTCCCAGTGAGGGGCTGGGGTGTGGCTCAGTGGTAGAGCATCTGCCCAGAATCTCCCAGTGAGGAGCTGGGGTGTGGCTCAGTGGTAGAGCTCCTGCCTAGAATCCCCCAGTGAGGGGCTGGGGGTGTAGCTCAGTGGTAAAGCATCTGCCCAGAATCCCTCAGTGAGGAGCTGGGATGTGGCTCAGTGGTAGAACACCTGCCTAGAATCCCCCAGTGGGGGGCTGGGGTGTGGCTCAGTGGTAGAGCACCTGCCTAGAATCCCCCAGTGAGGAGCTGGGGGTGTGGCTCAGTGGTAGAGCACCTGCCTAGAATCCCCCAGTGAGGAGCTGGGGGTGTGGCTCAGTGGTAGAGCATCTGCCCAGAATCCCTCAGTGAGGGTATGGCTCAGTGGTAGAGGACCAGGCTAGAATCTTCCAGTGTTGAACTGAGAGTACAGCTAAGCAAGAAAACACTTGCCTAGCATGTATGAGGCTCTGGCTTTATTACCAGCACCACAAACCAACCAACCAAACAACACAGGGCAGATGTTGGAGGAAGACTGAAGCCTGTCACCAGGGATAGTGAGGAATCATAAAGTCTCTGAAGCAAAGGAAGAAGACAAGACTCTTGGAATAGCATAGGTCTTTGATCGATCTCTCTGGTGATAAGGTCTCTCCAGGTAACTAAGTGCACTGCGCTGTGGTGCTCCTCCCAGAGCACCTCCAACCCCTCCTCCTTCCCCCTCCACACTGTGCAAACTCCACGTGGGTCCACCCAGCTGCCCTCCACTTCCTTTCACCAACAGACTTCTTTACGGCCCCTGTCATCAGAGCTTCCATCACACCACTGCTCTCCAAACCTTTCCTTCTTCCTTCTTTAGTCAAGAGCACTGAAGGTTACTTCTTAAGCAAACGTTCCCTCCTCCTCCATAGCAAGCTACTCTTCAACGCCTGGCTTTGTTCTCTTCTCCTCCATAAAATGCTGAGTAAGATATGAGTCATAGGCTTGCAGCATGAGCTTGTCCCTTTTTTAAGCGATGCATTCTTGGAGGACGAGGACAAAGTCCCAAACTTTTCAATTGCCGGGATGCGAGCCCCTTGGCAGATGCACCGGCAGAATGGCTGAGCAAAAGGACCTGGCTTTGAGAGCCAGTGAGAAGGGTGATCCACATCTCCTGCCTTCCAGGTCAGCACAGCAGTTTCTCTTCTGGTTCCAAGCAGGTTTGCTCCCTTCTCCCCCTCCCCGCCAGCTATGTGCTGTTATGGGGGAAATCACCCCCGTAGGATAATTATCATCAATGGGTAGCTTCTAATTTTAAGCTACAGCTGAACTGCAGCTGCCATCGCTGTTCCATTCTGCACGCAGCTCTGATGATAAATATTTAACCAGGACAACCTCTCCCTTTCCTCGGCTTCTGTGTTGCCGCTTAATTATTTTAACAAAACGGCTGTTCCGACCACTGACTGCTCTTGTCAAATCCCTGGCCACCCAGGGTGGATCATATTTTTGCTGCCTTCACTGGTAAGAGAGCAGATGCCAGGGCTTTTGACTTCCAGAGTCACTGACACATCTCTACCCTCCCGGCTGCAACCAGCACCAGTTACCCAGCGGCTCTTGTAGTTTTTAGGCTCCTGAGGTTGGACAAATCTATGAAGTGTGCTCTGACGTGACCTCAGAAACAAATACTGAGATGGGGCCTTTATCAGCCAGGGTCCTTGAGGGACAGAGGTAAACAAAGCTCTTTTTTCGGCTACATGTTGTAAGGCATGTCTGGTACAGGAGCGGACTTTGATATGAGGGCGACTTGTTGCTTCAGCACACAACCTAACTTGCCCGGCCCGACTCATCCCATCAAATCCTTTCTCCCGTTACTTAGGAAAGCTGGTCCTTGCACATTCTGAATGTACTGTACATGTGTCATATTTCACTTCCATTCATCTCTTCGATGTCTTAGTCTCTTCCCTTCCCTTCTTAGTATCTCTCTTCCACACATGACAAACAAGCAAGATCAGTACCACTCACCCAGTATCCTCTGAGCTCTATATGCTGCACCTAATGCGTGCGTGTGAGGTGATGTGCATGTGTGCATTTGTATGCACTCAGGAGAATATGTATGTGCAGGCATGTATTCACATGTATGTGGCGTACATGTGGGAGTATATGAATGTATACGAATGTGTTTGTGTGTGTATGTGCATGTGTGCATGGTGTGCACGTGGGAGTATATGTATGTGCAAGCATGTGTGCATACATGTATGTGGAAGCCCAAGGTTGAGGGTCAGATGTTTCTCCTCTCTTCATCTTACTTAGCTCGATGACTTGGCTGCCTTAGTTAGCTAGCTTGCCCTGTGGAAACCTTGTCTCTTGACAAGTAGCTTACCATGCGTGCTTGGCACTTACATGGGCTTTAGGGATCTGAACCCTGGCTTTCACATTTGTATGGAAAGCACTTTACCCACTGAGTCATCTCTCCGGGCCGCGGCCCCCCACATCCCCACCCCCGTAAGGGCTTGACTTCATTGAATTCTCATACGACTCTATAAAGTGGGGGAACTAATTTCATTTTAGAATGAGGACACAGGCTCACGGAAGAACATCATGAATAAAGTCATTATCTTGTAAACGGTAGGCCTGAGGTGGAATTCTTGGTCAGCCGGAATTTAAATTTCTGATGCTGTCCATGAGCAGGCGACCCCGGCGCACAAACACCTTGTCCTCATTTTCCTAAGCAGGCCTGCTTTTCTTCCCTGCCTCTCCTTTGAGCTGCAGCTTTTTTCCCCCCATGCCCCCCCCACCTGTAAGCAGTTGCTGCACGCTCTCTTGTTTTCCATTTCTTCACCTTGAACAATGTAACACAGCCCCCACTCTAGATGCTTTATGGAGACAGTTTTTTTTTTTTTTGGTTTTTGTTTGTTTGTTTGTTTTGTTTTGTTTTGTTTGCCGAACGCCGCTGGGGGCAAAAACCAGAGGGCTTAGGAGATTCGTGTCTTCTTGTTCTCTACATGGTGTGGGATAGCTGCTGCTGCCCCTATCTGAGCGCAGTGCTTTATTCTCTTCTCCTGTGTCCATCTTTTACAGATACCCAATAACACCTCTAATGAGATAATTTGCTAAGTACTCATCTTCTGAGGATCAATAGTATTTTTTCCTCCTGCTCTTCCTTCTCCTCCGGTTGCCCCTTCCCTCCTCCTCTGCCTCTCTTCCTCCCTCTTCTTCTTCTTCCACCTCTTATATACCCTCCTCTTCTTCCTGCTCCTCCTCCTTCCTTCCTCCCCACTATCCCACTTTCTACAGGCCGAGGACAGAAACCCATGTCCTTGTATGTGCTAAAAACTACCCCCGCTATCAGCAATGTCTTAGTATTTCTTACCCAAGATGGTATTGTTAGCTCTTGGCCGAAGTCCCCCACCTACCTGTTTCCACAGATGCCCCAGGCTCCCCCCAAATGGAGCTGACTTTGCCATCCACTCTCAAACTCAGTTTCCTGCTGGGCTGCTCATCTCAGTGGTGCAGTTTTCACAGTTAGGAACCCCAGGCTACTCCAGCCTATCCCTTACCAGTCTTTCAGAAGTGTGCATGATCACCTTCAAGCCGCCTGTAGCATTCCTTCCTCTCTCCAGCCATCACCCCGACTGAACCAAGGGAAGCCTCTCCACTCCTCACTGGCATGTTCTCTCAAGTGTGTCACACTCCCGCAGATGGCACCTGTTACGGCTCGATTTCTGCCGGGGTGATAAAACACACCAACCAAAAGCAGACTCGGGAATGCGGAGGGGTTCTTATTTGTCTGACAGCTCCTGGTCATACTCCGTCATGTAGGAGAGTCAGGGCAGGAACTCGGGGCAGGAACCATGAAAGGATTCGGCTTGCTGCATGGTGGTCTCACAGGCTCATGCATAGCTAGCTTTCTTATTCAGCCCTCCCCTGCCCCTCCCTGCGTGGGGGAGGGGAGGTAAAGAGATGGCTTGGTGAGTTTTTACTGCTCTAGCGGTGGGCTTGGTGTCCACGTTTGCCAGTTTACAACTGCCTATGACTCCAGCTCTGGGTGATACAGACATAGGTACCTCCCAACACTCACTCACACACACACTCTCTCTCTCTCTCTTTCTCACACACACACACATACACACATTCATAACTAAACTAAATTTTAACGACAGTCTGGGGTTGGAGAAATGGCTCAGTGGTTAAGAACACTGGCTGCACTTCTGGAGGACCAATGTTTGATTCAGAGAACTCACATGGGAGGGAACTGAAACTCTAGTTCCAGGGTAGCTAACACCTTCTTCTGCCTTCCACAGGCACTTCAAACACACTGGTGTGTACACACACACACACACACACACACACACACACGCACACGCACACGCACACGCACACGCACACACACACACACACACACGGGCAAAACATCATAGACATAAAATAAATTGACAGAAGACAATCTCTTATAACCATGTCTATAGACCATGATAAAAAGTCACTTGCTGATTTGAGCTTCTAGCTGACTCTGGACTGTGTCAAGTTGACAGTTAGTGTTATCCAAGGCAGTGCCCTTCCTCTTAAAACCCTTCCTGTACTCTGCAGGGACCAAGGCCTACCTGACTAGAAGGGATTCCCACCTCTCAGAGCTCCTCGCCAAGCAACCAGACCAGACTGCCAGAGCCCAAATACACATCTGTTTCTACATAACGTTGTCATCTACAAAATTCATGCTTGAGAACTGTACAATCAAATCACAATATTTTTTAAAAATGATAATTTGTGTTGAGCCGCAAGCAGAGTTATCTCAGACTAGCAGGCTGCGGGCTGGACACCCTGCACCAATGCAGTCTCTTGCTTTTGCCACCCTGCCTTCAACTCCCCTCTCCCTGGTGGCTACTCAACCAACACACTTATTTTAAAGTCATTTGCAGGCAGCCTGCACTGTAACACATCTTCGTGTTAACACATCAGCTTTGTCCATACTTCTGTGGCATCATGGGTAGTGTCTCGTGATACCTGTTTGTGGATATGTCCTTAAAAGAAGTGCCCGGCTGTACTCAGCTCTTAGGGGTCAGGACTTGGAGGCGAAGATAGTGAGGCTTGTGGCAACTTTATGTTTATAAGCACAGGGCTGCTGCGTATATAGCATAGTTAGTTGGGAGAGCACTTGGCAAGCACAGAGCCCGAATGTCATCCCCAGCACAGTATAAACTGAACACAATTGTTGGACATCTGTAATCCCTTGGGAATTAGAGGCAGGAAGACCAGAAGCTCAAGGTTATCATCAGATAATGAAGCAAGTACAAGGACAACTTGGAATACTGAAGATTCTGAATGAATGAATGAATGAATGAATGAATGAATGGCTCAATGGACAGAGCTGCCCAACACTGCTCCCTTCTACCTGGGCCTCTACCCCAAGTAGGGAAGTCAGTAACCCCTTTCCCAGCGACCTCCAGAAACATCTGGTCATTAACAGCACAGTGACCATCCTCAAAACCCCATTGTTTCACCTCGCTGGACTATGAAGTTTCTCAGCAGCTAAGGCTTATTACCAAAGCGGGCATTATCTTCAAATGTATCTTATCAGGAGGTTAAACACAGTTCCTCGTCAGAACACTTAACTCTCCAATATGGTCAATTACCAGGTAATAGCGCCCCCTTTCTCATGTCTTACCACTTAACTGGCCTGATCAATAAATAAGTACACACTGCATTATTAAGGACGTGCTGGTGTTAGGCACAAACAGCAGTCCATGCTCTTGGAGGCTTAAAGAAGGATTTCCTCTTAGGCTTAAAGAAGGATTTCCTCTTACAAGGTCCTTTATGTGCAGGACCCCACTATGCCCATCCCACGCAAACACACTTCCTTGATCCTCCTACGCCACATACAGATGTAACAAATGACCTTTTCAGCTTGAGCCTAAGGAATCAAAACGAACATGACTCTGGGGGTTAGGGGACTAGCCTCATCAGTAATGTGCTCGCTATGCAAGCGTGCAGATCTGAGCTCAGACCCCCAGCACCCATGTGAAAACCAGTGGGTGAGTATGGCCGCTTGCCTATAAATCCTGTCACGTGGAGATAGAAACTGGCTGGCTGGATACAGTGAGAGGCTGTCTCGATGAATAACATGGAAAGTGACCAAGAAAGATACTGTATGTTAACCTCTGACTTCTTGGCACCTGTACAAGTCCACATGTGCCCCCTCCCATGTACATATGCACACACACATACACCACATAAATGCAGGAACAGACAGACAGACAGACACACACACACACACACACACACACACACACACACACACACATAGACACACACATACACCAAACCAACCAGCATGTAGGAGCACACCAAAATCTTATCAGTTGGGGGTTGGAGATAGAAGTTCAAGGTCATCCTCAGCTTATGCAAAGAGTTCAAGGCCAGAAGGGGCCTCTATACGGGACCCTGCCTCATAAGCAAATGAACCAAGTAATCAACCAACCAAACAAATAAAACAAAACAAAACAAAACTCCAAACTAACTTCTACTGTCTAAATGCCGATTAGTGGCTTACATAATGTAAAAGCTAAGTGTAGTTCTTTCCCATATAGCCAGATGTAGTGCAAGTTGAAGACCTTAACATTTAATGGCAGATAAATGCCACCAACTTGGCCATGATCCTACACATAGACGTGGACTCCACGGAGACAGGGAGACAGAAAGAGGGTTACTATCAGGTATTTTCTTCTACTGCTCTCTACTTTATTATTTGTGACAGGGTCTTTCACAAAACCTGGAGCCTGCTCTTTCAGCTACAAAATCTCGCTGGTGAGCTCTAGGAATCTGACTTTCTTCTCCCCGCAACTCCTAGCCAGGGTTGAGGTTACAGATAAAATCCCAGCTTTTACATGGGTGTTGTTTGGAGTCCAAACACAGGTCCTTGCACTGATACAGCAAGCATGTTGCCTACTGAGCCAAGCCCATAGGCTGCTCCTATTTCTTTAAGTGAGTCTCTTCTGGCTTAGCGCACTAGGAAACATATGTACTTGGAGTGTGACTGAAAGTGGTATTCCCAAGTCTCTGGAAAGAAACATTTAAACACTGAATCCTAGGATGGTGTGTCGGGATTCTTATGTCTTTTCTGGTGCAGAATCTCAACGTACACTGTTGCTCTATCTCTGCTTTATTCTGGAGGCAGAAGAAAGGGAGAAAAGAGTGGAAGAGTGGGAGGCGGGAGGAGAGAGGCTGTGGAGGAAAGGCAGGGCTGTAGGTTTGGCTGGGTCTGGCTCCGATGCTGATCTGGTTCTTGTTTTATTGGAAGTGTTTCACCATCCCCTATTGTCATCAGGATAAGAAACTCCCTGTGATGTTGAATTGAGCCATTTGCCTGGAGATGGAAGCAATCAATGACAGAGCCCCAGCAGTGCGGTCCTGTCCAGAGGTCTGCATACATCAGCCTCTGTCCTCTCCAGATTCTGGAGAATTCTTGTGGTTTTGGTATTTCCATGAAAAACTCAGTTGGGTTTCCCTAATAATCATTTCGGCTATGCTTAACTTCTCCTTTGAACTGCTCTTGGGTTAAATCTAGCCGGGACTAGAATTGTTCAGCAGGCAAATAAGTTTGAGAGAAGAAGAGAGAAAAGTTTCTCTCTTCATGGGAAAAAGCACAGCTGCCTCCGGAGGCGACAGACAGAGGGGTGACCTGTTCTGGTGCAGGTAGACCTCAACAGAGCTAACTATAGGACAAAGACATTACTTCTAAAGGAGAGAGAGACAGGAGGATGGGGCCCAGACTACACTGAAGGCTTTATTGTGTTTAGCAATGCGCAAGTTAACTAAGTGTATGTGGTGTCTATACATGTTCTGTGTGCTTGTGCAGGTGAGCATGTAGGCGTGCAAGCATGAGCATATGCTACCTGAAGTTCGACTTTGTCTTCCTCATTCTCTCTCCGTCTTCTTTTTGAAACGAGGTCTCTCACTGTCCCTTCGACTTCCTGACTTTCCTTCGGAGTTCCACGGACCCCTCCTGCGTCTGCCTTCCTCACATGGTGGCCATAGGCACACGGCCACACACCAGGCTTTTTACACAGGCGCTGGGGGTGTGAAGTTAGGTCCTCAAGCTTGCAGTCGCCCGAGGCTGGCATGCTGCCTTCTGTCTGACCTTAGGCTGAGGTGGCCTGTGGGAGGCTGTTCTCTCCTACTTTAGCACCTCGGAACTGTTCCTGAGCACAGAGCTGGCAACTCCTCAGACCCACTATGAACACTGGCTGACTTTCCCCACTTACAGCTCAAACATTCGATCCCCTCAGTTCTACCCTATAAACTAACCCTGCCATCAAATTATCCCACGTATAACCCGCCCCCTTTGCATTTTAATGTACCTCCAGGAATCAATGGGGGGGCGATTTTCTGGAATTTATGCAACATTCCTTAAGGGGTCATTCTTAAGCGACAGGAAAACCTTTGTGAAATTCTACCAGGGAACTGGGGTCTGATCCAATTTTCCTACATGGATTTCTTTTTCTTTTTAAAACTAGATGAAAACACCCAAGTTCTGACCAACTCCAACCATCATGAAAACACCCTTTGTTTAAACACTGTCTCTATTGGAGCATTTTCTAGCGTATAAGGTGGTTTCTAGTACGATACAAAGTCCATTAGGTCCTTTAAAAACCAGCAGCAGAGAGGGAGGGAAAGGAAAGAAAAAAGTTACGCACACAGCAGACGCCTTTGGTCTGTAACCCCATGTGTACAGCATGTGCAATGACTGGCTGTAACACAGTAAGCCCTCCCAATGCTGACCAACCCACGGGCAGAACCGAGAAACCTGGCGAGGAAAATCCACCCACAAAAACCAACCCAAGCTGAGGTAGAAAGCCATCTGTCTAAGCGCCAATTATCCCTTCCCTTCCAACGATTAGTTTCCATTCCGTTCTGCTGACAAGCAAGTTATGCCACATTTTAATAGGCAATAAAATGTATTATTAAATAATTAGTAGCTAAGAAACAAAAAATTAGAGGCTATTTCTCTTCGCAGGCATCCTCTAGTACTCCAGTCTACTGAGGCTGAGCAACTCGATCCAACAAAGATGGATGGAAACCTGATGCAGCAGTTTACTGTGAGACAATTACAGGGCTAATGAGTGTTCACAGAGACTGAAGTGGGAAAGAGATCTAGAAAATTCCACCTAACCCCAGTTATGTCTGATCTGCAGCGGAGTCCCGGTGGAGCAGAAATTCTTTCTGCTCGCTCCTTGTTCTGAGCACATTAATTAAACTCTGAAAGGTAAAGGAGTATTGATGTCTTTCCCATCTCCCCTGCTTCTCCCCTCAGGTAGTGTCTGCTACTTGTTCAGCCCTGAAGGTATACTTGCACTAACTGAAAAAAGCCCCACCAAGACCAATTAAGGTCTTTACTAAGAGGCTGAAAAGAAGACAAATGAAGGCAGAAAGCCCGATTACAAGGAACCTTTGTACAGATGTAAAGCAATTAGAGTGGTCCCTGGGGAGGGTGGTGCGGCTCCAGAAGCACATGGTTTTACAGCCTGTCTAAACTTGGAACAATCTATCTTTTTTTTTTTTTTTTTTAAGGTGGAGAATAAAAGTGAACCCTATATTAGTGTCATATATCAGCTGCTAGTACCTGCAAGAGCTGTAAAGCTTCTCTGAGGAGATCCCTGATGGAGGGCAATGCTGTTAGGACTCTGCTCTCACAGACAGGGAAGGCAGGTCGGCCAGGTGCCAAAGCGGCCTCTAACAAACACAGCCTGTAATAGTGTCCTTCCGCTGTGGGCACACCCAGGGAGCAGGGCATCCAGGAGAAGGAAGCAGGACACAAAGTGGTGGGGAGGTAGGGGAAGAGGGGGGCCAAGGAGGACCTTGAGCAACTGCTGCAAGGTACCCTCTGAAAGATGACATCACATGGGAACAGCCTTTAGTAAAACAGAGACTCGGTGGAGAGGGTCCTGGGGGCGCATTTTATCAGTAGCTACATTCCTGCCAGGGTCCTCCCTTTTGATCTTGTGTAGCATGCTAGCGCAGATCTGCTCTGTATCAGATGAGGCCAGCGGACAGGGCCCACGAGACTCAGCTGTAAGACCACGGACATCTTGTGTCTAGGAATATGTGCATATGCTCGGTAAGGCCAGAGCTCAACCTCAGCATCCTTCCTCTCCTTGTTTCGAGCCTGGCTCTCTGACTGGGACCTAGGCTCACTGATTAGACTGGTACAGCGGGCTAGTGAGCCCCAGGGATTTGCTGGCCTCTGCATCCTAATGCTGTGATTATAAGCTCATGCCTCATGCCACCATGCAATTTGTTCGGTTTTGTTTTTCACATGGATTCTGGGGGTTGAACTGAGGTCACAACAGGCTTTTTTTTTTTTTTTTAAACTGACAGCCATCTCCACGGCCTCTGGATTAGAACTTGGACTTTTAAAAAGCTGGTTTCTGGAAGTGAAATGACCAGGATTGAAGAAATAAAGGGTCAAAAGCTGGTTAAACTATTCTCTCAGTAATTTAGAGTGAGAGATTCGTAATATAAAGAAGGCATGGTGATTGACACTTGCAATTCAAACACTCAGGAGGTAGAGGCTCCTGGAGGGTTAGGAGTTCAAGGCGGTTACAGGGATATAATGACTTTGAAGACAGGCCTCATGACACTCACCTCAAAACATAATCAGATAAAGCACTCGTGAAGAAAATGTTCTGTATATACACTGCAGTAGCCTTTTAAATAGAAATAGAAGGCAAACATGCTGTTTTTAATAAACTACACTTGGTCTGGAAATGTAACTTAGAGTTGTAAAGCACCTGCCTAGAATCCCCCGGTGATGGGCTGGGGTGTGGCTCAGTGGTAGAGCACCTGCCTAGAATCCCCCCAGTGAGGGGCTGGAGGTGTGGCTCAGTGGTAGAGCTCCTGCCTAGAATCCCCCAGTGATGGGCTGAGGGTGTGGCTCAGTGGTAGAGCTCCTGCCTAGAATCCCCCCAGTGAGGGGCTGGGGTGTGGCTCAGTGGTAGAGCACCTGCCTAGAATCCCCCGGTGATGGGCTGGGGTATGACTCAGTGGTAGAGCACCTGCCTAGAATCCCCCAGTGAGGGGCTGGGGTGTGGCTCAGTGGTAGAGCACCTGCCTAGAATCCCCCAGTGAGGGGCTGGAGGTGTGGCTCAGTGGTAGAGCACCTGCCTAGAATCCCCCAGTGAGGGGCAGGGGGTATGACTCAGTGGTAGAGCTCCTGCCTAGAATCCCCCCAGTGAGGGGCTGGAGGTGTGGCTCAGTGGTAGAGCACCTGCCTAGAATCCCCCAGTGAGGGGCTGGAGGTGTGGCTCAGTGGTAGAGCATCTGCCTAGAATCCCCCCAGTGAGGGGCTGGAGGTGTGGCTCAGTGGTAGAGCATCTGCCTAGAATCCCCCCAGTGAGGGGCTGGAGGTGTGGCTCAGTGGTAGAGCTCCTGCCTAGAATCCCCCAGTGATGGGCTGAGGGTGTGGCTCAGTGGTAGAGCAGCTGCCTAGAATCCCCCAGTGATGGGTTGAGGGTGTGGCTCAGTGGTAGAGCTCCTGCCTAGAATCCCCCCAGTGAGGGGCTGGGGGTGTGGCTCAGTGGTAGAGCTCCTGCCTAGAATCCCCCAGTGAGGGGCTAGGGGTGTGGCTCAGTGGTAGAGCTCCTGCCTAGAATCCCCCAGTGAGGGGCTTAGGATGTGTGAGATCCTAGGTTCAATCCTCAGTCCAGAAAAGCCATCTATTTTCTACAACACCACAATATAGCTCAAATAGCATTTCAACACCCAATAATATATTTGAAGCATCATTTCAGCAAACACTTGACACGGGGGCTGATATGGACACATTGCTTCTGAGACACTGTGTATATTTTGGTGTGTACACCTACAGCACATCACATGTGAGTCACATGTTGCCATAGGTGAGTCATGGTCACTGGTGGGAACATGGTAAGTCCACTTTAACTACAAGCCTAGAAACTAGCCAATCATTTACTTGGCACGTGAGCATGTATAAACCACTCAACTTTTTGCTGAAGTTCTGAGTCTTTATTGGTCAGGATTATTAAAAGAAAAAGGATCTAAGGTGGGGATATGACTCAATAGTAAAATGCTTGCCTTGCAACCATGAAGACCTAATGTCAATCCCGAGTCCACATTAAAAAAAAAATCCACATGAGGTGGCACACACCTATAAATCTTCTGGCTGGGGAGGCAGAGACAGAAAGATAACAGGGACCTAATGGCTAGCTAATCTAATCAAATCTGTGAGCTCTAGGTTCAGTGAGACCATGGCAAAGGGTAAGCTAGGATGCTAGTGAGATGGCAACAGGGGCAAGTTTGCAATGCACTCATACACACAAAACAAATAATTTCTTTAAAATAGTGGAGGACAATGAAGAAAGACACCCAGTATTTGCTTCTGGTTTCCACCTGCAAGTTCACATAAATGCATGGGTAACCCTGTTCAGTTTTCCAACACACAAACATGTATATACAAAAAACCGGTATGTACCGGTTGAGTTACAAGTTTAAGATGAGCATGCACAAACCAAGAGGACCATGGGAACCCAGTAACAAAGCCTGGCACAGAGTAACTGTGAGTGAAAAACCTTACTGCCGTTCTATGAACCCATCTGCAGTGAAGAAAGATGTGCCGACGGCCATGGAGACAGACGGTTTAAGAAAGCTGCTGGCACTTGGCTCGCTTTTAGGTTCCTCACTTCTGAGCCTACCAGAAATGCCAAGAGATTCTTAGCAGTGATTGGAGACTCGATCAGGATGAATGTGGAAGGAAGACACGGCCTCGTCTGCAGTTGTTGCAATCCTACCATATAGGGTATAGTAGGCTCTTACAGCTGCCCAGCCCCCGGAGGGCTAGGTGGGCACAGGAGCACGGTGAGAGGGAGCCAACATCTCCGAGAGAGACACACCCTCATGTCCCCAGACTTCGGCAACCCTGCAGCACTTCTACAGAAGTGATCAGCCAGAACACTGGCTGCAGGTGAAGAGCTGGTAATTGCTCAGCTCTCTTTTATTTTTGATAACTAATAATTCACACTGAGTCACGGCATTAAAATTAAAAAAAAAAAAGAAGGCGGCATTTAGCATTCAACAGAGAAATAATTAACTTTTAAAGTTAGCCAGTCAAAGGAAATGCCAAGCCAGGAAGGGGGAAGTGAGGCTGACAACAAGAAGGGGTACAACGGGACATTAATTAGGTACAAGCAAACATCTCTCCTAATAGCTCATGTTCCCATTCGCCAAATGTCAACAGTGGATATTAACACCAGATGCTGGCATGCAGTCTCCCCTGACGCTGAAGCTGGGCTTTGAGTGTGCTCAGAGGAAAGACTCCTGGGACTGAGGGGGGGGTGGAAATCTGACAGGCTCAAGGTCCTGCTTTCCTGCGCTTAAGTCATTTAGAGCTTTTTTGAATGGTGGGGAGTGGAGGGCTTTGCAGGGAGGAAGGTGCTGTCCTGGTGGAGGCTGCAGGGAGGGGTTTCCCTGGCCTCCCTTCTGCACAGGACGGGAAACGTACCCTCCTCTCGTGCTTGCAGGCACTCTCAAGCAGGATGCTGAGGCCACCACTCCAATGATAAAAATCGTGCCCAACGAATTCATAAAATTATAGAGCAAAGGAATTTGTGGTCATCAAAAAAAAAAATATCCATTCTCACTTTATTGATTGATTTTTTTTCTCTCCTTTGTGCTTTGAAGTTGGTGAAAAAAAGAAGTTCTATTAAGGGTCAACGAGATGGCTTAGCCCCCAAGTTCTATCTCTGGGACCCACAGAATGTCCTCATCCTGTAGCGTGCTTCTGCATACGCATACTCGAATGAGCATATGTTAGGGCGCGCGCGCGCGCGCACACACACACCACACACACACACAGAGCATGGAGCTGGAGAGATGTCTAAGCAGTTTAGCATGCTTGATGCTCTCACAGAGGACCCTGATTCAATTGCCAGCACCCACATGGTGGCCCACAACTATCTGTAACATCCATTCCAGGGGATCTGACACGTCTTCTGATCTCTGCCGGCATGAGACATACACATGTTGCAAATACATACATGCAGGCAACACAGACACACACAGACCACACACACACACACACACACACACACACAAATCTACAAGAAAGATTTACTGTACTCTGCAGACTTCACTCCATCCCAAAAGGTAAGTACAGAAGGTGAAGTACTGACCTCCTCACTGCCACAATCACTAAGCAACATCCATATGAAATCTTAAGCAGCTGCTAACGTACTCTTATGTACCCTTCAAGCCATTACTCTGTACAGTTTAAACTTACACAATTTATACACAGCATTATCTTGCAGGACGTTGGAGCTTGCCTTCTAGGGAGCACCATCTAACTCATACACGCGGCCAAGTGATCTGCAGCTTTGGTGGAGTGCACTGTCTTTTCCAACTCCTCCCATGCAGTTATTGGAGCTCTTCCAGCACTGCCTGCCTAATTGGTGACCCTACCTCCAGACAGAAACCAGTCTGGCAACAAGAGACACCCAGCTTGCTGCACCATTCTGCTTTCTCATTCATAAAGGATGCCCTTCCATGAAAAGAGGACCTCGAATGGGGTCTGGACGGGGTGGGAGGCGGGGGGGGGGGGGGAAGGGGGGAGAGGAGCTGGAATGAGGCCTGGGTTATTAGCATCATGTGACCCAAACAGGAAGAGCAGTACACCTTGAAAGTTATGTGGGACCAGAACAGGAAGAACATGCCTTGCAGGTTAAGAGTTCTATTTGTAGTTAAGAATAAGTTCCTGTTTGTCCTATGTTTGTTTGACCCATCTGCACCAATGTGCTTGATCACATGTGAGTGGGACGTACATGGGCAGGAAATACACGAGGATGTATGCTTGCCCCGTCTGGATCTGATGGGAAATGTGGTGAACTATAAGTTGTGCTTTTTTTTTTTTTTTTTTGGCAGCCATTTTCTGGGAACCCAAAGATGGACTGGCCAGAGAGTCTATCAACCTCACCAATATTTAGTTAACGTTTACTTCAGTTTTGGCTCAAAGATTGTGGTAGTGGTCTTATTCTCAAACAGCGGGATTAACAGTACCCTAGTGACTAAGAATAAAAAAAAAAAAGTATTTGGGGGCTTAAGCAATCTTTTTAAATTTTTGTTGTCTTTTAAACAAATTTATTTTATATTTAATTACGTGATATTTTGAGAGACAGAGAGAGAGAGAGAGACAGACAGACAGACAGACAGACAGACAGAGAACAGATGCACACAGAGTTCCAAGGAATAGGCCCCCCTAGAATGAATCCACAGGAGCTTGTGAGGCCCACAGTGTGTGTGTTGGGAACCAAATTCCATTCTTCTGCAAGAACAGTCCATGCTCTTCACGGAAGAGTCATGCCTCTAGCCCCTGACGCAGGCTGGACACTGACTCACTGCGTAAGCACAGAAGCCTGAACTCTAGGATTAGAGCCGCATGCACTACCATGCCGCCATTACGCTGCCCCAGGGATCAAACCCAGGGCTTCATGTATGTTAGGCAAGCACTACACCAACCAAGTTCCACTAACATGCTAACAGGTTTCCTTGCTCTCACTCCACAATCAATTCTCTCTTGAATCTGGAGCCCTGGGGGAAATACAAAATGATTTCTGTTTGTCCATCTGTCTCCAAGTATATATTATACACAAGGTGAGAATATGCAAGGCAAGAGGGGAAAAAAACCCAACAACATAAAACAAAATCTTAGTCTTAAAAGGCCGTTTATGTTATAGTGAAATTGAGCTCAAAAATCTTGTTAAAGAAGGCTCTAGCCTCAGACTTGCCAAGGGTCAGTTATATTATGGTTTGTGCACCGAGACAGTAACCATAGGAGTGGCACTGACTTAAGCCACAAAGAGAGTCCATATAGTCCTACTATTAAATAATCATCTTTGTGATGGTGTTTGAATTTCACTTTAATCAAATCCAGTATGATGCTCCAAATAGCATTTATCCCTTAACAATCAATGCTCAATCTCTAAATCCTGGCTTTTACTTTAATCACTCATGAAAATTCTATTATTCGAGGGCTGATTCAGATCCGCCTTGCTGTGTGCCGAGCAGTGGTAGTGTCAGGAAGCCTGCAGGCTGCTCGAGGAGCCCCTCAGCACCATCATGGAAGTGGATCTGGGGGAAGGGAGAGTCAGGTCAGCTCTAGGATGAAATGCCTGGTGACAAGTGGTCTCGGTGAAACAGAGGATGGCGATGGCGTATCTACTTCCCACAGTATCTGGAAGGGTTACAGGAGAGGAAGAGGACAAAAATGCCTAGACTAGTTCTTTCTTTTTTTTTTTTTTTTTTATTCATATTACATCTCGATTGTTAGCCCTTCCCCTGTTTCCTCCTATTCTTCCCTCCCTCCCACTTCCCCCCTTCTCCCCTCCCCTATGTCTGTGATTGAGGGAGACCTCCTCCCCCTATATATGCTCTTAGAATATCAAGTCTCTTCTTGGTAACTTGCTATCCTTCCTCTGAGTGCCACCAGGTCTCCCCATCCGGGGGACGTGGTCAGAAAAGGGGCACCAGAGTTCGTGTGAGAGTCAGATCTCACTCTCCACTCAATGGTGGAGAATGTCCTGTTCGTCAGCTAGGTCTTGGTAGGGGTTCGAAGCTTACTGCCTATATTCTCCTTGGCTGGTGCCTTAGTTTGAGGAGGACCCCAGGATCCAGACCTGCCTGCTAGACTAGTTCTTGACCATCATGATGCTTAAAACTGACTGTCAAGTTCACAGGTCTAGGACCACCTCAGAGACAAACCGCTGCGCATGTATGTGACAGATCGTCTGGATTAGGTTCACCCAGGTAAGAAGACCCACCCTGATTATGATTGGTGCCATCCCCTGGGCTGGCATCCTGTATGAAATAAAAACAAGAAAAGTGCTAAGACCCATGTGGCTGGGTCCTGGAAACCTGACTCGGGTTAACAGCGGAGCAAAGAAAGGGCAGACACACAGATACATGTATGGAAAAAAGCTGAAATCTGGTAGGGTACTGATGGAGGTGCACTTGGGGCATTTACTATATACCACTAAGTTAGGAGTCACATGTAGTTGGCCTCGGTATGAGGTCTCTAGAGGGAAGCAGTCTCAGGCTGTGAGCATCTCCCGGGGAGGAAGAGATAGTCAATACTTTCTGTACATACTGTCAATGTCTACACATGAACCAGGGGGAAACTTGGCTATTTCCATGAACCTGACTGGGGTCTTCTAACATGGCTGTGCCCAGGTCACCAATACACATTTACTCAGGACTTTACCTTTCCCCTCGAGAAAATGAGTTGAGCTTTCCGAAGTATTCATTGGCTTCCTGACTGTGGTTGCAATGTGACCTGCCACCTCGTACTCCGGCTGCCATGCTTTCCAAACCATGAGCCCAAATAAATTCTCTCTCTCACGGTTTTTTTTTTTTTTTTTTTTTTTGGTTGGTCAGATAATTCACCACAGCAATGAAAATGCAATTGCTACCCATCCTAAGTAAATTCTGTGGGATTGTAGGACTCAGAGGAAGTCACTCAGTGAGGAGCAGCAGTGTGGAACTTTGTACAAGGGAATGTGGAGAGACGGGCTCCCCAAACGCACACAGATACAGACAGTGCCCTGGGAAAGGAGGTGGGTGCATGCATCCTTCACATGGCTGGGGCTCCCTTGATGTCCTTGGGCTGTCTGTTCAAGGTTGCCAAGCCATTTACCAACACTGATTGACATTCCTTCCGGTGGAGGGGATGACCTTGCCGCACAGACCTCAGAAACTTTGTGCAGACAGAAATGGAGATTGGTGTTGATTTCAGTGCCTGGGTTATGCTTGGATGCTTCATTCTAACACAACAGAGGCCAAAGATTTTTAAAACAAAGATGATGTGGGCGGCGTGGGCATGGGGGTTGTTTTATACAGAAGGTGGTGAGCGATGGTAATCAAGTTTCTAGACTATGTTTTAAAATACAGCAGACAGTCCCTGGGTAGCTCAAGAAGGCAAGGAGATATGGTTTGCTGCTCCGGGTGGTGAAATGACCTGATTAAGGCAGTTTCGTCCTGAATTTTGAGGGGGGAAAAAGGTTAAAAAAAAAAAAAAGGAGGAGAAGAACAGAAAGAGGAGGCAAGGAAGAGAAGAAAAGGAGGGGAAGAGATGAGGAGGAGGTGGATGAGGGAAGAAGGAGGAGAGGGAGGAGGAGCAGTGGAGGATGGGAGGAGGAAAAGAAAAGGATAATATGAGAATGAGGAAGAGGAGAGGCAGTAGAGGAGATGAGGAGGTGGTGGAAGAGGAGAAAGATGAGGAAGAGGAGGAGAAGGAGAGGAGGAAGAGGAAAGAAGAAGGAAGAGGGGAGGAAGAGAGAAATAGGAGGATATAGCCTCCACTCCTGCCCCTACCACAGTAAGAAATGACACAAGAGGAAGAAATGAAGAAGAGAAGAGGTTTGAACAGCCCAGTGGTTGCTTGTAAGATGGTGTCCAGGCTGGGATGTGGCTCAGTTGGTAGAATGTTTGCCCAGCACGCACAAAACCGCAGGCTGCATCCTTAGCACCTCACAAACAGGGCACAGTGGTGCATGCCTTTGACATCTGCAGTCATGAGATAAAGCTGGGAAGACCAAATGATAAAAGTCATCCCCAGCTACATGGTGAGCTTGAAGGACAGCCTGGGCTACATGAGACCCAATCACAAAACAAAGGCAAAAGCAAGACCAAATCAGGGTGAGGGTGAGTTCTGAGCCAGCTAAGGTTACATAGTAAGACCCTACTTCAGGAAAGAGAAACAAAGAGCCAAGGTCAGTAGTCAGACCTCCTGGCCTCAAGCCAAAGCAACCTTCACCATTTAAGTCTCTGTGTGGTACCGCAAGCTCTTTAAATATCCATGGAATGTCACTTATAAATCAGTAGATTTTTAGTGGCATGATGTACTCTCCTAGGTATTTTCCAGGATGAGAGTTACCGTCAGAAGGGAGAAGCAGGAAAATAGTATTATTTCAAAAAATCTATAAGCCACACTTGCCCACCACGGCTGTTGCACTGCCCTTGCCCACCATGGCTGTTGCACTGCCCCTGACCATCATGGCTGTTGCACTACCCTTGCCCACCATGGCTGTTGCACTGCCCCTGACCACCATGGCTGTTGTACTGCCTTTGACCACCATGGCTGTTGCACTGCCCCTGACCACCATGGCTGTTGCACTGCCCCTGACCATCATGGCTGTTGTACTGCCCCTGACCACCATGGCTGTTGCATTGCCCCTGACCACCATGGCTATTGCACTGCCCTTGCCCACCATAGATGTTGCACTGCCCTTGCCCACCATAGATGTTGCACTGCCCTTGATCACCATGGCTGTTGCACTGCCCCTGACCACCATGGCTGTTGCACTGCCCCTGACCACCATGGCTGTTGTACTGCCCCTGACCACCATTATTACTTGACTATAATAAATGTCACATGACGAGTCTCCTATGTTTTGGTTTGGTTTGGTTTTCCTCTCTGGCCCTTTTTCACTTTTCTTTTCCCTTACAGCACTACACTTTCTCCTCTTGTGATGGTGTAAGTCTGTTAAGTACCCACCCTGGAAGGAGTGGGGACAGTCTAAGGAGACACCGGAAGTCACCCTGTCTATCAGACTACTGAAATCATGGGCTCTAAGAAACTGAAACTTCCCTAGTAGCTTTGAGAAAGAGGAGGCCGGAAGCCCAGTGCCCAGGAAGAGTTCTGACAACCTGTAAAGCTACCTAGCAAGAGAGAGTGGAGCTGAGACAATGACAGGCCGACACGGGGTAAGACGGCACCGTGACCAGGTCTGTTTCTCTATGCCTAGCTCTGCTGTCTATTTAAACATAAATGTCTTATCAGAAGCCAAAGCTGGGCTTGGGGGTGGTCACTGGACTTTTCTGTCCTTCTTCCCCATGTGGTCACATGTGGATACACGTCCTTTCCCTACTTTTCACTATGACATCTGATTAACTGGCCTACTGGGGATGGGAGGCAAGCCCAGCTCTCTGATCCTAACAACTCCAGGTACTAAGCACCCAACACCTACTTATGCAATGCAGCGAGGTGAAGTCGACTGCCCGCAGGCATCTTGGCTCAGCTTCTAAGAGATGCATTCCAGGACAACCTACCTACCCATAACCAAAACCCGAGTGACTAATGGGGTGTGGAGACCAGGCTACAGGGTGTGAGATACGCACAGACAATGGGTGTGGATTACCTAGAAAAAGGGGTGATTCACGTGTTGAGAATCTGGGCCCCCCCCCCCCGGCACTATGTAAGATTTTACCACACTATTCAAGACAGCATACAACTTTAAGCCTATTAATTGGTTTTTGTTTGTTTGCTTGAGACAGGGTTTCTCTGTTTAGCCCTGGCTATCCTGGAACTTGGTTGTCCAGGCTGGCCTCCAACTAACTCAGAGCTCTACCTGCCCCTGCCTTCCAAGTCCTGGGATTAAAGACATGTGCCGCCGCCACCCAAGTTTTGTGTTCTGTTTTTTTTTTTTTGTTGCTGTTGTTGTTGTTATTTATTTATTTATTATTTTTCAAATTTCCATTCAATATTTGTGGACCTAAGCTGACCACAGGCAACCAAAATTACAAAGGGGAAGCGACACATATCAAATGCTTGGAAAGGACGTGACTCGGAGGGGCTTCAGTTCGGTGAAGCTTCAACCGATGGCCGCCTGTGAGAAGGAACAGAGAGCATGGTGGGGAGTCACCACATCCATCACGGAGCTAAGAGGGTTTTGCATAAACCGTAAACAGCTGGACACAGGGGGTTGAGGATGTACCAGGCAGAGGCTCATTTGCTGAAGAGCTTTCCTTGAATGTCCTTAGACCTGGCTTTAATTCCCCAGAACCCATGTAAAATGTTGGATTTTTAAAAATCCTGGTCCTGGGGAAGAGGAGATAGGAAGGGCCCCGGGACTCAATGGCTAGCCCTCCTACCTTGGTGAAATCCAGGCTACTGAAAGACCCTGTTTCATAAAGCAAGGTGGATAGGTGGACAGTGCCTGAAGAAGGACATTCGAGTTTGACCTCTACCCCCAACACGCACGCACGCATGCACGCATGCAAATACATGGGGGCACACACAAGAAAATTATAGCACAATAACAAAGGAATTCCTTTTGAGAGTGGAACACAGAGGAAATGGAAGTGAGCCCGGTGGACACTGACACAGACTGCTTAGGAACAGGCACTGATAAGAGTCTTTAGACAGAAACTGTATTAGGCAGCCTTTAACAGGCACTCAACCATTAGGGTGTATGATTTATACCCAGGGCATCAGGGCCGAGTTTACTTGAGGTGACTTTGCAGGGCCTTCTGCAGATGTCTGCCATGCATGCTCCAATTCTCTCTGGATACGGAGACTGCCGATCTGGGAAACTCAGAATGGTCCACCAACGGAGATATGCTTACGGCTTTCCAACTTCCTTGAATCAAAGGAACAACAGGCCTGGCTCTGCAAATAGCCACCTGCCTGTTACAGCGATAACGCCACAATAAGAGAACAGAGCAGACAGCTCAAAGGGCCAAGATGTCTTCTATTTCACGTTTCCCCCAGATAAAGGTGCTCCTGGATGCCTGTGAAGACGGGGTCCTTCCTGAAAACATCCCGAGGTTTGCATACGGGGAGGAGTTTTTAAGCAGTATCGCTAATTTTAAAATTACCAAGCGGGAGAAGTTTGTTCCAAAACAAATGTTTTGTAGGGTAGGGACATACTGTTAGCCAAATGTCATCTTTGCTTATTCTTGATAAACTCTCTAAAATGTCTCCTAATCCTCCAAAGGTTCTAAGTTGTGTTGATTATCTCTTAAAATAAGGTCACTGAATTTAGAGAGCCACGAAGAGGAGAGTCCTCCGAATACATAAGACCAACTGGCAGAACACATCTGTTGGGGCCAGACATGGTTTCCAAGCTACAGTTTTTGCACAACTCTTTCAAAAATGAAGCCAAGTGCACGGGTCTAAGCGGACAGGTCAGGAGTGGCTTCGGCTTAGCGATGACCTTGGGAACAGGACAGACATCCCAAGCTCAGGGTGGGAAATGATCCTCTGAGAGTCCAGTTGTGGCCCAGCTGGGCTCTTTTCATTCTTATCTGTCATTCTTTCCCTCCGCTCCATCTTTCTGATTGTAACTGCTAAGTCTCATTACTTTCTCGCCTGCCTGGTCTGCAGAACTAACCGGGGCAAGTTCCTCACATGCTTCTCTTTGAAGCCCTTCTCTACACAAAAATCAGAGTCATGTTTGAGGGTCAGGATGGAGACAGGGCAAGTGAGGTGCTTCAGGCACACGATTTTAAGAGTCAACCCCAGACTGCTGTCAGTATCAGCACTGAACTTGTACAACTGTGAGTTCTACAAGCCTACTTGAATTCTCTGCCTCAGGTACCTGTCTTGCTTCCCCTTAATTCTGGCTGCGATGTGCCTCCAAGACTCCCCACATGGTTCCAGCAGTCAGACCAGCCATGCTCCGTGGTGGAAACGTGGGGGAGGATAGCCATTCCATATTTAGCGAGGAGCTTATGCCTCATATCTCTATGAAATGTTATGGCTTCTCTTTAAACCCAGCACAATCCTAAAATGCCCTGAATAGTCTGTCTGTCTGTCTGTCTCTCCATTTTCATTATACAAGGTTAAATAAGGCTGGTTTTTCTATGCCAGTATATAATGTAGTAACCTCCTGGTTTTCTTCTACATTTCACTATGCATGTGGATATTCCATTTATTGTATGGGGCTATCATTAGCTGTTTAGATGTCAGGGGCCTGAGGTTACAACTAAGCTAACGAAGACAACATGGCTTTTTTTTTTTTTTTTCTCCTGTTCTGACGAAAGCCCATCATACACCAGGAAAGGACTCTTAACCACTAAACCACATCTCCAGTTCCGCCTTCCCATCCGTGAACTGGCAGAGACGCTCTCATAGTACCTCGTGTACAGCAGGTCTTCCTGTGTGCTTCCTGAGTGAATCAATACACATTCCAAGGAACATGCAAGGTCAGCATTACTCCTGGTTTCCTGGTCTCCTTTAAACAAGAGTAATTCCAGGTTTCAGACAGGAACCTTCCTGCCATGGGAGAGGTGGGCAGACTGGCTGCCACAGGCATGCCAGGAACTCTCTGGCTCAGCATGAACAGGAGAGTTCTACACCATCACCACTGACGACCATGAGCCAAGTTAAAACATTTGTTAAACACCATTGATGAAGATGATTAAATATTCCATTTCTGTTTACTTTAATTAACTATAATTAAAACATCATGGGGAGTCTATGGAACACATTTGCATACACTTCATCTATCTGTTTGGAGACATGTTCAATATTGCTCTGCCGTTGAGATTTGGAAGGTCCCATCTTCCGACTGATATAGACTGATTATGCCCATCTCTCCTCTGAGAGACAAATGAGTACTCTGGCTAAGTAAAAAAAAAAAAAAAAAGGGGTACAAGGCCTTCTCTGCCTTTTATTTACTTATTATATGTGCTTGTGTGTGTGGTGTGCATGCGTGTTCTAGTGTGCTTGTGGGCACATGAGTATAAGGGGGTTAGACGCTGATGTCAAGTCTCCTCTTCAATTCCTCTTCACCTTACAAGACTGAGGCAATCTTTCACTTGATTTCAGAACAAAATGGTTCAGAGAGTCTAGCTAGCAACTTGTCCCAGCAATTCCCTATCTCCACTTCTTGAGCGCTGCAGTTACAGGCAGGCCACGGGACTTACATGAGGGCTGGGCATCTGAACTCTGGCCCTCAAGCCCGCACAACAAGTACTTTATCTGCAGAGGCATACCCTGACCTCTCTTTTCCACCTGTACAATAAAACACTACTTTGGTGGAATACACAACGATGTATGCGTAATGCAAGTCAAGGAGAAGTGACAGAGGGAAAAAAAGATGACGGGTATGGTGGCCATGCAGCTGGGGTGTGGACGTACAAGAAACCTAAACCTGCATGTCTAATATAGTAGTCACCAGACACACAGACTCAACCCAAGTTTCAAGTAAATAAAAATGGACAGAAATGGAAAAGTTCAGCTCCTAAGGGTCACTAAGTTTCTCAGTGGTCATATGTAACCGATGGACTGAATGTTGCAGATGTCATACTTGCTTCACTGTAACTGCCTGGCCACGACTGAAGGCATCCTACAAGAGACAGGCCTGGCTTTCTTCTTTTGGATGGCAGACTAGTGAGACAGACTCTAAGGAATTGGAACTCCCCAAGGAAGAAAGGACAAGGCTGAAGCCTGACGCAGCCAAAAGAGGAACTGGTCCCCCAGGGAGAGACTTCACAGAGTCTGACAACACATCAGACCACTGCACAGAGTGGCGCTGAGACAGTGATGGGTCAGAGGGACAGAGCCACCCCTTGTCCAAGACCGCTTAGCACTTTCATGCATACCTCTTATTCTCTATTTGAACCCAAACTTTATGTTAGCACCTCAAAGATGGGCTTAGATCACTGGATCTTTTTTGTCCCTCTTTCCATTGTGGTCATATTGAACTAACCTCCCCTTTCTGCTTTTTACCATTTTCTCTCTGATGAGACCTTTAAGGATGGATGGCCAAACCTGGCTAGTCATAGTATTGCTAGGACCCAGGTTCTGACTAATAACTGCAGTGACATCATTCTAGGAAGTTCTGCTGAGTGGCCAAGAACACAGTAATGGAGCATACAAGCCCTTAGCCTCTCCAGCTTGGAGGGAGACAACGCCTGATTTTTCTCTTGGTAAATAACACACACAAACACACATGCATGCACGCACACTTATACAGACATACATATATGTACACACATATTTATAAACACATGCATGATGCACACACACGTGCAAACATACATACATGCATACACATGTATGCACACACATATGCACACATACAAATACACGTTTGCATGTGCACACATATATACACATGCATGCATACACAAACACATATGCACACACATACATACATACACACATACATACATACATACATGCACACACACACTCACAAACACATATGCATCCACACATTCAGGCACACACACATACACACATACACACACATATTCACACACATGCACACACAAGCACACATCAACACACAGACATACACGCACACACGTATGCAACACACACAGCATTTTCCCATCCATCTTCCCGTGCACACGGGGGCTTCTCTCATAGAGGAGGAAATTGATGGTGTTCTGCAGGATCCCACACTGCCATCAACTTCCTTTCCAGTTCCAGGGAACATCACCAACTTAGCTGCCCACAGCTGGTTCACAGAAGAACAGGGAGTAATGGATGGGCAGTGGAAATCTGAGGATAACTCTGAAATGAACATTGTGTTCTGAGGGAGAAAGAGAAGGGTGGGAGAAGGGGAGTTTGGGAGAGAGAGGGGGAGGTCTGCACATGTAGATTAGCAGGCACAAATGGGGGTATCAGGGCCCTGCAGAGGCTGGGAAACCAAGCCCCACAGCCCCAGGCCCCAAATCCATTCTGACTCTAACATGCATAACAATGCTCTCTTCCCTCTGGAATGGCTGTCATGTTAAACTGTGCATGGCTGCTGTAGTTTCCATCCCCACATGTCACCATGGAAGGCAGCAAAGCAAAGAGCTTAAAGCAGGACACCGATAATGGTTTTCATTTAATCGTGTTCGTCAGCTATCCCCACAACAGGAAGTCAGCGGGCTGTGCCCTGGCGTCCCATGCTCACGTTTAAAACAGGCACATGTCACAGACGCCATTCTTGGAGGCATGTGGAAAAATCCTGAAAACTGCCATCTGAAAGAGAAGCCAAGGGCGTTCTTTCCGCGAGCCTGAGATTGGTTTCACATGAAGTGATTAGACTGTTCCTCACTAATTGCTGTAGAAAGAACTAATTAGAAAAATCTACCATTCAGCTAATGAGAACTGGGCCCTGACTATCTTAATGCTTAACTTCTCAGGTCGTAAAATATCGCACACCCCCACCTTGCCATTCCCCCTCTGAGGAAGTTGTCACGATGTTAAATTAGAGTAGTCAGGCTGGGCATTAAATAACTGAGGCGGATTTTGGTGGACCGTCTGCACAGGTTGTAGCTCACATCAACTCTACCCATGGCTCCACAACCCTGCTGCTGCGGGATAAATATGATAGCTCAACGCTTCTAACTGGCACTGCATTGAACTGGTAATAAATTCTCTCCCTCCCCTTTTCTTTTCTTCATTGCAAACTTTTCAACGTCTTGGTGGCTTTCATTCTGGGATCCATTAATAATACAGGACAAGGAATTTCCCACGTAATGCTGTTACATAGGGGAGAGTTCATTAAAAAGCGATAATTGTACCACCCGAATGAGACTCTGCTGAGGTAGGGAGTGGTTGGCTGAAAGAAGACTGAATGATGTTCAGGAAGACCTAAAAATATCACGGTCCCTCGTTAGACAATACTGTCTCTATTTGGTATGTACCACACTGTGTTAGGTACATGTCACATCGTGTACGTAAACACTGGGAGAGAAGACATAAGACCTCCCATCAGTATAAAGGTTGTCACTACATTCCTGTGGAAAAGCAACTGTGTCTCAGATTGGCTGTTTTTTTTTTTTTTTAAACAAAGTTTAATTATTTTATTTTTCTGTGCACGGTATATGTGTTTGTGCATATGCCATATGTGAGTTTATGTGCCATGCGCACATGTGGAGGTTGGAGCACAACCACGGATGTCTGTCACTCTTCCTTCTACTTTGACACAGTGTCTGTCTTGTCACGCACTGATGTGTACTCCAGACTGGGTGGCCTGTGAGTTTGTGTGGATTCGTCTGTCTCTGCCTTCCATCTCGCTGTAGATATGTATGCCAAGCATGACTTTATTGTGTGCTAGGGATTCCAAGTCAGGTACACTGCATCCACTGAGCTCTGTCTCCAGCGCCCCCCACGCCTTGGCATTTAGGAGACACTTACACAGGGGATGTGCGTGTGCCTCAAGACACATTGCCATAACTCAGGGAAAAGGAAACGAAACCTTTCCCAAGAGGACTTGGGGCCCTTTTAGCAGCACTGAGTTACTTCCCGATGCGGCAAAATGACGTGCGGAATGAGCAGAAATGTAAATGCCAAAACTTTGGTCTGCGGAATTAAATGCTAGGGTCTCATAGTGGGTCAGCCCCCGCATCCTCTTAAGCTGAGGCAGAAAGTTCTAGGAGGCAAAAGCTTACACTAAGGAATACACCAAGGATGCTGAGCATAAAGGCTGCATTTCCAATGGGGGTCAAGAATGAGAACTGCTCGCAACAGGAATGTGCTTCGGTGGGCGGAGTTCAGTGGGCGGAGTGCTTTCCCAGCACGCACAGAAGCCGAAAGTGATGCCACTCACTTGGGATCCCAGCACTCAGGGAGGCGGAGGCAGGAGGATTAGGAGTTCAAGACTCAAGTCCTTGGCTAGATACCTATTTCAATGCCAGCCGGAATGACACCAGATTTGAGACTCTGTCCTGTTGCCCATCCCAAAAGGCGGGGGAACAAAATGAGAACAGCTTGTCTTCTTTGTCCTCTGGGAGGGGAGCTGCGATGTAAATGCTGTGTGGGTAGTCCCATCAAGAGTATTCTTAGCTACCCAGAACTTCACATGTTGTTGTTGATGTTATTATTATTATCATTATTACTATTACTATTATTTTATCAGGGGATATTTGAGGTTTTGCCATTTTACACCAATATTGGTGGGTTTTTTTTTCCCTGTTTGTTAGCACTTTCTAAAAAGAAAGTGTGAAACAAGTAAGGAGAGTCAAACAGCTCTGCTATACCCATTATTCGTAATTTCAGAAAACAATCGTTTGGGAAAGAGGATAATAAACCACATATCTAAGCTGGGTGTGGTGGCACTCGGGAGGCAGAGGCAGGCAGATCTTGGTCAGTTCGAGGCCAGCCTGGTCTACAAAGTGAGTCCTGGACAGCCAAGGCTGCACAGAGAAGCCCTGTCTCAAAAACAAACAAACAAACAAAAAATTAACAAACAGGCAAAAACAAAAAACAAAACCCAAAAAAGACAACAAAAAACCAAACAAAACCAAACCAAAACCTCCAAAACAACAAACCAAAACAAGAAATAAACCACATATCTAAAGTAAAGTATTGGAGGAACGTCTACAGATCACACTAAGGTCTACCTCCTTCCTTCTGTGTGTTTCTCTCCACACCTGTGCTGTGCAGCGGAATTGCTTTTGTGGTCAAATCGTTTTGATTCCTAAGCCTGTAGGTTTTACAGTGTACACTGTATGTACATATGTGCATGTTATTCCATACTTTGACACACATGGTAAGCCACACAGCTCCATAGTTAACACGGGCTCGGCTACTCCCATTTCACTGACGGGACATCACAGTAGGTTTAAAGATTAAACAACAGACAGAAGTCCACCCTGGCTTGCTCCTTCCTCTACTGCAGAGCGTCTCCGGGACCCTCGGACCTCATTTGTGAAGTATGACAGCAACACATAGCTTTGGACTACCCTTTAGCAGGCTTAATTTGTCCCAGTATTTATATTTTACAGGCAGCTAACATGAATTAATTGGACTCTTTTGTAAGTAGAGCATGGAGGGTGTAGGGGTATCTTTTTTTTTTTAAGTTAATTTTTCACATGAATAACAAAGAAATGGGTTGTACAGAACGATTCTTCTGGTCACAAGTTGGATGCAGTATTTATTTTATGCCAATATTTTTCACCTTGACTTCTTCACGGACAACAAACTCCAAGGCCCTACCCATGTCACTCAGTGTCTGGCAAAGTGACATTTACAGCAGGGAAGTGGTTTCCTCGACGTTGTAGCACTGACTAGCTGAGCCGTGAAGAAAGGCTTAGATCCTCAATACTATCTATCAGTTTTAACTCAGCAGCTTTGCTCTTTGCACCTGGTCAAGAAGCGAAGACTTATGGCCGGCATTCAACAGGAATGAGACAAATCTTTCCATTCCCATTAATGTGTAATTCCAATTAATGCAATCTATCACGAAGAAACCAAGAAAGAGAGACTCCTTCTGAGAAATACGGTTAACGCTGTGCAATTAGAAAGCAGCTAGTGGATACAGCGACTATCCCTTCAACTCGTTTTTTCTTCTTCTCGTGGTGTATGCTGTTTGTGTTTTGTATACGTGCATGTTCGCATTTCTCTGCGTGTTTGGATGGGTGCACATGTATGCATGTGGAGGCTTAGAGGACAACCACGGGTGCCATTTCTCAAAGGCCATGCACCTTGTCTTCTGAGACAGGGTCTCTCACGGGTGCTAGCTAAGAAGTCAAGGATGGTTGGCTGGCTAGAAATCCCCCGGGAATCCACCTGTAGCTGTCCGTCCCCAACAGACTGTGTCTGTCCTCACAGCACTAGGACTATAGGTGTCCATCTTCATTCATGACTTTTTAAAAATGTGGGTTCTGGGAACAGAACCTAGGTCCTCGTGGTCGCAAAGGAAGCGTCTCCTCACTGAACTGTCCCCAGCCTTTACTCCAAAGTCCACATCGAATAAATGGGCATACGGCTTTGGAAAACAAATGGGAGAGCCATACCCAGCACCTCGAATGTATACAGAATAAAATCTAGGATGCACTAAATCTCTGCAACAAGGTAACAGTACTGGAAAAAAAAATAGTCTAGGACTGATTAACAGATTCTAATGCAATCATTGATAGGCCCTCTTGTTTCTGTTTTTTAAAATGCTGAAGAGATGGACCCAGTGGAACAAGCTAAAGAGATGACTTGGGTGGATGACTTGATAGAGGGAGGTAGTAAAAGCAAGCATAAGAGGCAAGGAAGGGGCCTGGCCAATGGGCCCCTTTATGCAGAAATACGTAGTCCAGAGGCAAACTAGACACATTAGAAGACCTGGAGAAGAGACTCACTCACCCTTGAGGGACATCACAAACGGTTTTTGTTGTTCGTCACCGATTTTGTTCGTACCTTAACTGAAAGGTGTGAAATACACATGTCACACAGCAAGCCTTGGGATCGCAGGTAGAAGTTACAATAGCCAGTAGGGAATAGGGTTGATAGGCAATTCCTTCCAGAGCCTCTGCAATGCACGCTGCTCACTCTCACTGGTGCTGATCCTCACTGGTGCTGACCCTCACTGGTGCTCATCTGACCCTCACCAATGCTGACCCTCACTGGTGCTCATCTGACCCTCACTGGTGCTGACCCTCCCTGGTGCTGACCCTCACTGGTGCTCATCTGACCCTCACTGGTGCTGACCCTCCCTGGTGCTGACCCTCACTGGTCCTGACCCTCCCTGGTGCTGACCCTCCCTGGTGCTGACCCTCACTGGTGCTGACCTTCACTGGTGCTGACCCTCCCTGATGCTGACCCTCACTGGTGCTGACTCTCACTGGTGCTGACCCTCACTGGTGCTGACCCTCACTGGTGCTGACCCTCACTGGTGCTCATCTGACCCTCACCAATGCTGACCCTCACCTACATTGACATGCACTGATGCTGGCCCAAAGGCATTTCTAAGCTCTCATTCAAAAGTTAACTTTCTTATCTCCCTTTAAAAATAATCTCTTGTTTGGATCCTATCCAAAATTCTAAGCATGCTTTCTTTGGCACCCTGGACCCTCACTATTTCCCTGAGGACCCCGCCCTCTCTACAACTGATTACTCTCTGCCTATCTTAAAAGACAAAGGTTTCTCTCCTCTTCTCTGTAGAATTTACAGCTTGGTTGCCTGCTGGTTTTTTCAAACTCTAATAAAGTAGTCCTTAAGCTTAAAGGAAAGAAGATAGACAAAGGTTTTCACAATGACCTCACAACCTTTCAAGAGAAAACCTTCCCTCTAATGAATTTCCCTGAGAGACGGTATTTGCTGGCTATAATATCGCTTGTGTCTAAATATCAAGTACAGCCATGATATCCTTTAATAGTTAATCCTCCAACATGCAATTAGGCATTCGAACGACAATCAAATCCATGACTGTATCTCATGTTTGCCTTCCCTTTCAAGGCCTCTAGTAGAGGGGCACTTACTCTGTCAAATCTGCTATAGTAATCAAAACATTGAAATTACTTCTTTCCACACTAAATATACTGGAACTGGTTGTTTGATTAAATGTAGAGCAGAGAGTGCAATTTGCTAAATTACAAGTATTCTGAACATGTAAATATAGTTTAATTACTGCAATTAAAGAAGATTACTGGAGATTGGCAGATGGGAATGTAATGCTGTTTTAATTAGAGTTTTTAATGCACTGTAACATAAGCATAATATTAACCCTTTATCCTAGAAGAGGTGGCTGGTCTTTGAAAAATTAGTATTTAAAAATGTATTAGAGCAAGTGTTTTATAACAAGGCCTACACTGGGCCGCACTCTTTCAGAAGACCTCCACGGAGGACAGTCACAGCTCCTGAGCATTGTCAACAAGGGGCAGAGAGCAAGGCACAGGAACGGATACTCAGGACTTCATCAGGCAGTGCGACTGCTGATGTCTGTCCCAAGTGAAGACAGACAGGAACATGTGCATAGAACCATAAAAGCAGAACAACGGCACAGGAGTGCAGCTCAGTGGTACAGCAAATCCTTACCATGTACAAGGCCCTGAGTTTAGTCCTAAGACAGAGCAGGGAGAAAGTAGGATTGTGGGCTGGGGAAACTGCTTAGTCAGCCATATGAACATGAGAGAAAAAAAAAAAAAAAATGGAGGATACTCAAAGTTGACCTCCGGCCTCCATGTGCATATGCACACAGGAGCATGCTTGTGCACCTGTACACACACATGCACCTGCATGCATAGACACACACACATATACACACATATACAAACTCAAATACACACAAGCCAGAATGTAGCCACAATGGAGGTGATGAGTTGGCTCAGCAGGTAAGGGTGGTTACCACCAAAGCTGATGACTGTAGTGCAATCCCTGGAGCCCACACATTGGAAAGCAAGAATCAATTCCCATAAGCTGTCCTCTGACCTCCACACTAATGACTGTATGCACACACATACACAGACACACACAGACACACAGACACACAGACACACACACACACACACACATGGGGGGGCGGGGGCGGGAGAAAGAGAGAGGGATAGGATTAATATAATTTTTTAATATTAAAAAAAAAAAAAGACTGCCAAAATGCTACAGGGCGTTCTACTACACCACACTAAAAGATTTCTCAGAGCCTGTGTTCATCAAACACACAAAACCAGAAAATGTTTCCAAAATGCAGCTTTTAAAATGCATCTATTCACCTTTGAAGAAATTGCAACAGAGATACAGCAGACGCTCTATGGAGAAGAGACAGTATGTTATCACTCTTCCCCCCAGAACAGAATACCTCCATAAAAGTAATATTCCAGAATGTAAGAAGCAATCTCTGTCATCTCGAAAGCTATCACTTGCAACATTTTATCCATTTAAGTCAATAGCCTATTAGAAATTCTAATTGAAAGTTCAATAGTCGGCTTGCAGCCTTACAATAGAGGTTGCCTTTTGGAAAGCCATTTAAAGTCTTAATCTCTTTATCATTTGGTATTTTGAAGCCTAACTTTGTTCTTGTTAGGCAGATCAATGGTATTAATTTACAAAATGGGGGAAAATGTCACCCTTCATCCTTTAAGTCTCAGCGCTGGGAAGAGCTGCACAAACGAATCTGATCACCGCCTTCCCATATTAGCAAGAGGTGCCCTGGGACGCTTGACCTACAAATTTTAATTACTGCATGAAAAATTCAGTTTCTGGAGAGGAAGGGAGCCTTTAGGAAAAGCGGAGGTCTGCCCCGTGTGTGTCTGTGGAGTTTTAACTTTCCGGGGCTGGGTTTCTTCATCAGTCCCCGATGCCACAATCAATGAGCCTTGGCTACACAGAAGAATGAGCCAGAAACCTACAAACATAGCGAGAGCAACACAGGGATGCCATGGCAGCTGCGTACAGCAGTGGAAGGGGATATGCTTATAATTTAATGAACAAAGATGTACTGATGGGCTGTACATGTGCATTATCAAGTGACAAATATGTGACTGGAAAGCTAATGACAGGGACTGAGGAGATGGTTCGGTCAGTTACGTGCTTGGTGCACAAGCGTAAGAACCTAGGTTTGGATCCCTAGCACCCACATAAAATGCTAGGCATGTTGCTACATGCCTGTGATGCTAGCACTGGGTGCGTGTGTGTGTGTGTGTGTGTGTGTGTGTGTGTGTGTGTGTGTGTGTGTGTGTGTGTGTATGTGTGTGTGTAAGGAGATGAAAGAAATCCTTAGGCTCCCTGGCCAGACTGCCTAATAACGAGTGAGCTCCAGGCAGAGTGAGAGACCCTGTCCCCACAAAATATGGGGGAGAGTGATTAGAGAAGAGCCAGGGCCAGCCTTTGACCTCCAGAGACATGCATATATGCACGCAAGAGCACCCCACACACAAATAAGTAACTGGACAAGGAGGGCACACCCAGAGGATGGCTCCCTTGAGACCAAAAACCACGATAAGAGGACATTTGGGCTGGCATACTAGTATAGATATTTTCTTGTTGTTAACGGTGATATTTTCTCCTGAAAGCAATTAACATATTCCAATTTCTCAAGTGTTAGCAAACCAATTTTAAGAGGAGGAGGAAAAGGAGGAAGAGGAGGAGGAGAGAACAGAGGAGGATCTCTAGCTGATGTTCTATCCCAAAAGGATTTGACAGATCTGGTTTTGCAATGTTAAAGAATTAGTATTTGTTTGCAAAATTTGAAATTCTTTAAAAAAAAAAAAAAAAAATCACCGAGTCATTTACTTTTGAGGTTTGCAGCAATTACAGAGGTCTATGAACCAGCAGATCCTGGGTAATCTATACTCAGTTTAATAATGGGGTGTTCTCCTCCTGTGTATGAGGCAGAAGGGACCCACACTACACCATGCACACTTGGCTTATTCATCAGTACCAAAGTGTGATGACTCTAAGGAACCTGTTTCTTGCAGCAATGTGTGCGCTGTTGTCAGTGAAATCCTGAAGGTCAAGCAGCCCTTTGCTATCCTGGCTTGAGAAGGGCTGGCCTCAGATCTGCTACAGAGAAGCCTTGTGCAGGTTAGGCGAGCACTGTACAAACTGGGTCACCTCCAAAACCCCTCAAACAGCTTTCTGGTGACTGAATTCTCTCCATCTTTTCTTTTCTCTGTGAGTGTGACTATGAGTGTGTGTGTGTGGGGGGGCGGGGTTCTGTTCATCTTTTCCTTTACGGTTTTCCTTCAATATATACCCATGTTTTCTTAAGAGACATGGTTGCTATCACCTAACACTGGCAGTCGGAACCCTGTGCTGAAGTATCCTAATGAAAAGGCCATGACATCTGTGCCAGGTGCTCCAGAGACCTGTACCTATATAAGCTGGAAAGTCTCTACAAAGGACGAGGGCTTATGGTGACAGAGCTCAACTGTCTCAACCTTGATGTACCTAGCTGGGGACATGGGTGGGCTTGCCCTTAGGTTATGATCGACTGGTTGTGGGAGACTTTGGAGAAGAGGGCTAACTACCAAAGAAGGGTAGGGTCAGAGCAGGGCGCCCCTGAGGACCCCGCAAGCCGTAATCATGCGGCAAAGCCAATTCCTACAGACACCTGGCGGATCCAGCCTCTGCTGAGATTGTGGGAGCAATCCCAGGGACATGCACAGCGAAATGAATGCCACAGAAACGGAAAAGCATGCACGTGTGCCATGCCAATGCCTGAGCAACAGACTGCGGCTCCCCTGGAGGGTGGCATTTTCAAAGCCCGCACATCCTAGCAGCTTGGAATCCTGAGACTCCTAAACAAGAACCCCCCCCCGCCAGCCCCCCCTGAGGCTCCATCTGCCTTGCTGATGAGGTTCCAAGCTGCTGTCTGGAAGAGGGCTTGGCAGGACCTTAGGAACCCTGGGGAGCCAGGGCTGTGTAGTTCAGTATTCCCCTCTGTTGGACTGTACCCAGGTCTGGCTTTGTACATGGCTAGAAAATTAACTGCCTAAAGGTACCAGGTCATTGCTTAATTTTGTGTTGATTTGTAAATTTAAAAAAAGTAAAATCAGAATTTGGGACGAAGTTTAATGGGTACAGTGTTTGCCTGGTGTGCACAAGGTCCTCGGTTTGATTCCCCAGCACAGTTAAAGCGAGTGTGGTGGTGCACACCTATAATCCCAGCTCTTGGGAGGCAGAGGCAGGGGATCAGATGTGAAACTCACTGGGGCTACATAGTGAGTCTGAGGCCAGACAGGACTACGTGAGACCCCATCAGATACACACGGCAAAGAAATATATTCACTTGGCTTTCTAAAAAGCATGGGGTGGGTGTTAGATGCCTCAGCTGTTAAGAGTTATTGCTGTTGCAAAGGGCTAGAGTTGGGTTCCCAGCACCCACATTGGATGGCTCACAATTTCTCATAACCTTAGCCTTAGGGGATCTAAAGCTCACTTTGTTACTCTGTAGGTAGCCTGTAATTTCTCACAACCCTAGCCCTAGGTGATCCAAAGCTCTTTTCTGTCATATCTGTGGCAGGCAGCCACAAACATACATGTAAACATATACACACATAAACAAAAATAAAATAAATGTTCTTTTTGAAGCATTCGGTTCTCTCGTGTCCTAAGCCTAATTGTTAAGAACCCAGCAAGTGAGAGAATGCCCTCCCCGGGACTTCGCCTCTGAAGGGAGAATCAGGCAGTGGAGTTGCCACAGTGGCTTGAAGAACCCAGGACACACTACTGGATATAGTGGCTGGGACCAAGAGTCCATGGATCTAAGTTTGGGGAGTTCTCTGTATTTAGAAATGCCTGACTGGAGACTCCACGCCTACCCCTACCCCCCGAGGCTGCAGGATGAGACAACTGTCAAGTGTCTATGTGTTAGAGTCAGTACATCTCAAAGAGCATCTCATGGAGCTGAGAGGCCACTAGAGAAGAAAGGATGAGAACGGACGCATGAGGTCCATACATCACATCATCACAGATGTCCCAAGGAACAGGTGACAAACACAAGAGAGTCCCAGGCAGAGGCTGTGGTCCACTGAGTAAAAGCACTTGCCAGGAATCCATGAGGCTCTGAGTTTGTATTCTCAACAACCATGGAGACGTTGGATGTACGGCACATGTCTGTACTCCTAGCACTCCTAAGTAGAGAAGGGAATCCGCGACAGGAGAATTCCAGAAGTTTATGGGCCAGCTGTCCTTGAATGTGCAGCAGAAGACAACAACAGAGGGATCCTCTCTTAAGCAAGATAGAAGGCACCTTAGAGTGACCTCTGACCTCTATACAGGTGCCCTTCTCCGGAAGATTCCCGAATATTAAAGGACACAGGGCAATGCCCAGAACCTACAAAATCCCTCGGTACAAAGTAGCCTCATGTTTCGCTCCAAATGGATAATTCTCAGATGAAAACTCTGAGGATGCAAACCACTTTTGGTGGGGGAAAAAAGAAAAAGATCACAAGCTATCTTCTGCCATCCTCTAAATACCCAGGTGCTCCCTCCGTAGGAGAAGAACTGTTCCCAAGGCAATTTTCTCTAGAAGAACAAATCTGTACAGTGCCATATATGACGGATGTTCCTCATTTCTTTTCCCACCATAACCAGCTCCCCTAAAATTCATGCAAGAGGCTGACAGGCACTCTGAGGCGAGCAAGAGCTCCTGGGGTTTATTCTGAAGGCAGTGCCCATTAGACAAAGGGGTAGAGCTGTACTTCCTGGAGAAATGAAACTGGAAGGACACCAGTGGTGGCCTACATGCTCCAAGATGAGACCCATGCATGTCCCGTTATCCTGATCATGGAGTGTGCAGCCTGTTTTCTACCCGTTATTATCTGGTTGTGTTTGCACAGTTATGACCGAGTGCTCTGGTGACTTTAAAGATGTCAATCGGCATGCTAACGGCACTCGAGGACTCCATACCTCCTCACTGATGCCACTCGTTTGTTTATTTCTGGTTAGAGGAGGAACGCACACCCTCAATCGCAGCATTCAGGAGGTGGAGGCAGGAAGATCAGGAGTTCAAGTCCAATTTGGGCTACAAAGAGAATTTGAGCACAGCCCAGCGCTACGCGGATGCCTGTATCATTAACACAAGATGGAGATGAAAATTCCAACCTTGCTCATAGAAGGGACTTACATGGAACAGATCTCATCTCTCAGAAGTGGTCACCGGCATTGCATCTGAGTAGACAGGAGACAGGCACAGAGCACGCAGCACCTGAGCCTGCACCCTCTTCTAGCCAGCCTAAACATATCCATTGGGGTTGTCCTGGTGTCCAGTTCTTCTGGGTGGAGAACCCCGGGAATGCTGGGATAGAGGAAGCAATAGCCATAGCAGTACTGGGAGTCTGAACTTGTGTTCCTCTTGGCACTGTGTGTGTGTGTGTGTGTGTGTGTGTGTGTGTGTGTGTGTGTGTGCAAGTGCACGACTAGAAGCTTACAGATCAAAGGGACACAAAACTGGGAGGACAGAGAACAGAGGGCTGAGACAGCTGGAGAGGAGCTGTGTGGAGAGAAGGGAAGAGGCCAATCAATCCCACGGGAGATGGGCTGAGGGGAGGCGGGTTACAGAAAAGGCACGGGGAGGAAAGCAGCAATCAGACCCTCTGGAGGACCTGGAGAGGCAATCACCAGGCTTAGGAGAAGGCATCAGCAGCCTCTAGGGGGTTTCCTTCAAAGGATCCTTTCAGGGATGTTCTGGGGCTGATTGCCTCTTATGCTGGGCTGACCTTGATGCTAACCAGCAGGGGAAAGAAGAAAGGAGGGGGGGGGGCAGAGTAGGGGTGGGCTTCGGATTCCGTGACTAAATGAATCCAACACAAGGCATGTGCCTAATACATGTTATCAACAGAGAAGCCTTGGAACGGAACCTCAGGGTGCGGGTTGAGGTAGGCAGTGGGTTGCTAATGGGACGCAGGGGTGGGACACTGTTCTCCACCTTACGGTACCACGGGCTTATTTACTCCTGCAGTATCTTCGCGTTCCCACTCTCAGGTGGGCCTCACGGGCCTCTGAATTTGCCTACCTACACTGTCCAAGGTCAACCAGCAATTTCCCATGTACGGAAGAGGTGCGACCGGCGCTTAGGATTCTGATTTCTAAGTCTTATTTTTAAAACCAATCGTGTGTAAGGATTCATTCTCAGCAAACACTCTAACCAAAGGAGACTTGGGAAAAAAAAAAAAAAACAGAATGTATTTGGTTTACACTCCCAAGTCAGAATCCATCACTGAAGAGAGCCAGGGCAGGTACTTGAGGCAGGAGCCATGGAGGAACGGCTTATCCAGGTTCCTGATACAGTCCAGGACCACCTGCCCAGGGAATGATGGAGCTTAAAGTGGAGTGGGCCCTCCTGCATCAATGATCAATCAAGACAATTGTCACACTAAGACATGGCCACAGATCAATCTGATTAAAAACAAACAAAGAAACAAACAAACAAAACTCAATGGATGTTTTCCTCTCAGATAACTCAAGGTTTGGTCAAGTTGGCAATGATAATTAAGGCTAATTAGGATACCTACACTGGAGTTCTACACTGTTTATATTTCTTAACTATCTCCCAACGTTTTCTCATCTACTTTTGGAATACCCTATCGCCAAGAAGACTTGGTTCGGGTAGGCCTGGATATGCAGTGCCTTGGGAGGAAGGAGCGGAAGGATTCTAAGTGGGAGGATAAATTGAGATACATAATCAGATCTTCTTCAGAAGAGATAAGGAGAGGAGGAGGACAGAGGGAGGGAGGAAAAGGAGGAGAAACAGGGCAAAGACAAAGGAAGGGGAGGAAAGGGAAAGACAGGAAGGAGTGGGTAAAAAAAAGAAGGGGAGAGAAAGAGGAAAAGGAGAAGAGGAAGAAGAAACAGAGGAGGAAAGGGCAGGAGGAGGAGGGGGAAGAGAAGAAGAAATAGGCAGTATGGCTTTCCTCTAGCCATCTGCATCCCTAAACAGCTGGTCCTTAGTAAGACATCCACGTGGCCTCTCTAGGGACCTTACAAAGTTCTCGTGCAGAGTATCACGCACGTTCCTGCCCCACTGGGAGCTTGTACATTTCATGCACAGAGTGCAGCAGCAACAGTACTGGGAGGCAAGTAGAGTGCATCATTCGTTTCAATAAATACCGAGGTATTTTCAGCCCCAGTTCTGTAGGAGGTTTGATCTCCTATGTTAATTTCACTACGATATTTCTTTGCTATGGATCTGTAAGATTCATAAGAGCCAAGGCTTTCAATAACTTAGAGCAAACAAAACCGTATCTTCCACAGCCAGACTCCATTCCAAAGCTACATCCCACACGCTTCCTCGGGAGGACTGCCCAGTGGTCACAGCGTTTGCATACACTCTTGCTAATACTTCTGCATGGGTCTGAGGCGGACGAGATTAAGGAGAGTTTAGCAGCCTAGGACTCTGCTTGGCCCGAACTACAAACACACCCCTTTCCCAATAATACACTTAGCCCACTGGGTTCCCACCTGCATAAGCTGTATGGACATCTCCAAACAAAGCAATAGGCCACTCTGACCTATAGCTCCCTAGCAAACCTTAGCAACTTCCCCTTTGCAGCCAAACACGTGCAGAAGCGTATCTTGTAACCGAGGGCCGGTAGGTCAACCTGGCCTAGAGTACTGCAATAGTTTAACTCACCACCTTGCCACAACATAGAATAACCGGAGAGAAAACAGCCTCAGTTGAAGAACTGTCTGGATCAGGTTGGCTAGTGTGCATGTTTATGGGGAACTGCCTCGACTGTTCAGACTGATAATTGATTGAAGAGGACACAGCCCACTATGGGTACTACCATTCCCTAGGCCAGGCCCTGATCTATATGAGTGATGGGAGCTAGCTGAGCACCAGCAGCAAGTAAGTACTGTAGGTGTGTTCATTTCTCTCTGCTTTTGACTACAGACATGGCGGGACTAGCTGCTCGAGCCCCTGCCTCGATTTCCTCGCAAACGATAGACTATAAGCTGGAACTGTGAGCTGAGTGAAGCCTCTCCTCTTCAAAGCTACTATTTTGAAACCAGAACAAACATACATGTGATTAAAATCAGATGTATCACAGAAAAGGACATATGTATCTCACAAAGGCTTACCATACTCTCAGCCCATCAATCAGATAAAAACAAATCCACCCACAAGTCATTCCCCTTCTCTGAGGCCCACAAAGGGGAAACTCTGGGAAGCAACCAGATATTCTTAGGGAAATCTCACTCAAAGCCTGCTACTCTTATTATCCACTCTGAAGCTTTATTCTGGGTTTTTGTTTTGTTTTGTTTTTTAAATAAAATCCCATGTTACTTTGCTCTGGATGTACGTCTGTGTGCTTCTTAGATGCTTTAAATAAGACCCCATTAATCAGGAAAAATTTGGTCTGGACGAAGACCACTGGTAACAGGACTTAGCTGAGGAAGACAAGGCCTTTTCCCTCAGTTCCCAACTAAACTGAAGTACTGATAAAAGGCTCCTCTTCCATCTGAGGAGGTAGGAGACAGACAGCTTTCACTCTTACGCCCATGTGTATGCCATGACTGCAGGACTTCCTCACTTGTTACACACACACACACACACACACACACACACACACACACACACACACACACACACACACGGCCCTCTGTTGTCAGCTAAAAACTGTAGCTGAGTAACAGATTCGCTGTTTCTCTGACTGCAGTACCTCCTTTTAATTGGGAAAATGGGCCGTTGTAATTCCATCAGCAGGATACATTCAATTACCTTGCAGGACCATTCTTCTTCAGAAGGAGCTAGCTGCCATCTGGCCTGGGCAGTTAAAACAAGCACGGCTGAGGCTACGTTGTAGCTAATGAAATGAAAGGCAGCACAGATATACACCATGGTCAGAATTCACATCTAGCTCTTTGAGAAGTATTTTTTTTTCTCTCATTGAAAAATAAAATATATGTGTTAAGAAACCAGGGCGGTGTGTGGTTGGCTGGCTTTTCTGACAGTGAGAGTGATTACTCACATCTAGGTCAAGCTTAGGAGTCTACTTTCTTTTCAGCATGCCACACCGTACACCCCTTTCTAATTTGTCTGCGAACCCTGAAGCCTCTCGGCATTGTCTCCTCTGAGAGGCCTGATTCTCCGCGTCTCCCAAAGCGCCTCGTCTGACTCCACATTTTCTGCTGTCTCCACCACCAACCCCTTAATCCTTCTATTCCATTTAGCCACTGTGGTGAGGCTTGAGAAGGGCACGGAGGCAAACTGACACAGGACAGCCACCCGGAGGATATCAGTCACAACGCTATCCAAGCTCTTTCACTTGTTTTTGCTTGCTGTGAACTCACTACATAAGCAAGCCCTCACAGCTCTGCTGTCCTGTACACACAGACATCTGCTATTCCCTTTAGTTCAGTCTTAGCAAGATGGCGCCCCGCCTTCCCATGAGAGGTATATTCCACTTTCAATTTCTGGACCATTAACTCAAACTGTAGTTTCAATGGGGGCTCCAACTGGCTTAAATCAGAGGGGTATCGCTGGAAGCCTCCATACAGAACCTGGGTTTGGAATCAAACCAAAGAAATGTGATTCATGGGCAGAAAAAAAAAAAAAAAAGAGGATGAAAAGCAAAGTACTAGGGCTCTGTGGATGTACAGAATCAGCAGTTGGCAATACCAGGCTCAGAATTATCTTCTATGGGTACACATTATTAAGAACTCCCAAAAGAGTGTTGTGGGCACGGCAGGTGCCTAAGATTTCTGTAGCCTTGGAGTTCACCCCCTCAGACTCCTGGAATGTGCAGGCTGGACCCAAGACCCACAATCCATGCCTACGTGTGGGGACAGGATAATCTGTCTACATAGCTTTTCTATAACCATCTATTGTTGCCCCAGCATCAGCATCTACCCTGCATGGTGCCCATCTGTTCGTGACACTACTCACGTTTATGAGATATGACGACTACAGGCTTAAAGGAAGAGATTGTAGAAGTATTAATGACAGCTACCGTTGGCCATGCTCTCCACCTGAGAGGGTACTGGTTGTTCTGCATATGCTCTGGTTTCCCTTCTGTTGCTATGATTTAAAAAAAAAATTACCCTCTGGCCAAAATTAACTCAGGGCAGGGTTTATCTGGCTCACACTTTCAGTTCAGAACTCGAGCAGGAAGTTGCAGCAGAGTCTATGGAGGAATGCTGCCTGTTGGCTCTCACAGGCTTCTCTGCTCAGCTATCATGTTTATACAGCTCAGAGTCACCTGACCAGGGTATGGAGCTGCCTACAGTGGACTGGGCCCTCCTTCAGCAGTTAAAAATGAAGGTAACAGCCCATAGACATGCTGACAGGCCGATCTGACCTAACCCTAACCCTAACCCTGACTCAATAAAACTCTCCTCTCCAATGGCTCTAGGGTGTGTAAAGATGACAACAAGGCCTACATACCCCTCATGTGTGAATTTTATTTTATTTTTTGGTGTGTGTGTGTGTGTGAGAGAGAGAGAGGGGGGGGGGGGAGAGAGAGAGAGAGAGAGACAGAGAGAGAGAGAGAGAGAAACGAAGTTTGATTTCTAGAACCCATGTATAAAAAGTCAGGTGTCATTGTGGAGGCTCGTGACCCTCTGCTGGGAGCAGAGACCGGAAGATCCTGAGGGATCAGCTCCTCTGGAGTCTTTGGTGAATTCCAAGCAGGTAAGAGGCCTTGTCTCAAAACAGGGTGGACAGTGCTTGAGGAATGACAGCCACGGTTGACCTCTGGTCTCTATAGTTGTATGTACAAATGTTCACCACACACACACACACACACACACACACACACACACACACACGGGACAGGAGGAACTGAGACTATTCTTTTCTGTAGTCATGGATTCCTAGGGACAGATTAATGGATGATTTGAATAAACTGAACACAAGTACCCAGGGCAGTTTCTGCTTGATTGCAGTCGACAGTAAGGAAAATAAACAGGAGCACACCACGCTCCAAACCTAAAGGTTGAATAATTAATATGTGGTGAAAGCGCTTCAGGATAGGAGAGTGAAAAGCATGGCTAAGCAAGTCTTAACGAACCAGTTGCAGATAACTTGGTCGATGGATTGAGTGAGATCAGATTTGTTTGTTTGTTTGTTTGTTTTAACTCATTAATTCACTTATTTATTCTTTTCTCCAGCTTTCCCCATCAGACATGAGCCCTGCTAGGGCAAGTGTTCAGAAGCCATCCTCTCAGACTGAAAGAATGGTCCCGTCAAGGCACCACAGCATGACATGCCAAGGTCAGGTGTGGATGGTGTTTCCATAGCCTCATTGAAATTCACTCTGTTCATTTGCTCCTAAGGTGTTGGGAGTCTGGGGTTTGAAAGAAACAAAAGGAATAAATATGAACTAAAATGTACATGGGAGGAGATGGCTCAGTCAGGAAAGGGTTTGGCTGTGCAAGCACAAAGACCTGGGCTAGGATTCCCGTGTCCACATGAAAAGGCACAGGGGTGTATGGCTCTGTGACCCAGCACCCGAAAGGTAGGCAACGGGAGATTCCTGGAGCTGCACATCTAGCCAGAGCAGCCGAATTCGCACGCTTCAGGTTCAGTGAGATATCCTGGCTTAAAAAAAAAAAAAAAGACACCCAACTTTGACCACTGGGCATCCACATATGAGGACATAGGTGTGCACGCATGCCCTTATGTGCACGTGCACATGCGCATACATACGTCCCACAAAACAGGTTTGCTATTTCCCTCCCTTCACCTACAGACTTTAGCAGATGCCCTGTTTTGTTCTGATCAAAAACTTTCACCAAAGTAAAACATGAGGGAAGACTTAAAAGACAACTTTTTAATGCCCACAGATCTGCCTGACCTCACGTTTGTCATCGCTTGACAGTACATCCGTGTCCAGACATTTATTTATTTATTTTTTAACTCTCATCAATTTCATGGGGTTGGGAAACTCCTAAGGAAGGAGAAGGGGGTCGGGTGCTGGTGATGCTTGGCTTTCTCAAATATCTCTCTTTAGTGAACTCAGAAGCGCTGGAAGCTGGAGAGGTGGCTCAGAGGTTAAGAGCACTGGCTGCTCTCCCAAAGGTCCTGAGTTCAGTTCCCAGCAACCCACATGGTGGCTCACAGCCATCTGTAATGAGATCTGGTGCCCTCTTCTGGTGGGCAGGCATATATGCAGACAGAGCACTGCATATATAATAAATAAGTCTTAAAAACCATAACAAAAACAGATTGGCTGACCATTATCTTTTGTGGATACACTTCCCAGCCTCCCCTAACTTACAAATCCCTCTGTTCATTAAAAAAAAAAAAATGAGCATTAGAGCTTTGTTTTCAATCACAAGCCAGCAGGAAGGGAATCACTTAGGCCTTGACACCCCTTTAGAGACCGGTTTTTTTTTTTTTTTTTTTTTGTGTGTGTGTGTGTGTGTGTGTGTGTGTGTGTGTGTGTGTGTTTTCTGATTTGTTTTGTTTTGTTTTTTCAATTTTGTTATATCCTGCCAGGTTTTATTTATTTCAGAATCTTTTGCTGACATGGCAAGACTCAAGCAGAAACGTTTTTGTAAAACTCAAATGAAACCCTAAGTGGACACTTGTTTTTATAAATTATTAAAATATCTTTTTACTCCTTGGAAACAGCTTTTATGAGCCCTTTCCATCTTGCTTGAGAAGGCATGGTGTATAAAACACCTACTCTGGTCCCAGTCGTGCCAGCACAGCCTCCACGGGCACAGCATATCTACACATGAAGCAAATGTAATACTCGGTGCCTAAAGCCGCAGGACAACGCTTTAGTGAGAGCGGGGGCTTTATCTTGCCTCTGAACACTTCCTGGTAGGGCTGTCTGCATCCTTCTGACATTCACAGGTCTTCTTCTACCTCCCCAAAGGCAAGAATCCCTCCCATCACCAGATTCCTTCTTCTTTAATTCATGCAGTCAGGGCCCAGAGTGGTATAGGGCAACTCATGACTCCAACACTTTATACACATAAGGGAGACGTGGGGCACTATAAAGACCCTTCCTCAATCATAATTCAGTCAACAAATGGGGTCATTTTCTCCATGCCAAGTATTGTTGTTTTTAACTACGTGCATGTGAGTGCAAAGCAGGCACAGGCCAGAAGAGGGCAGTAGATTTTTTTTTTGGCGCTGGAATTGCAGGCAGTTGTGAGCTACTCCTATGTGGGTGTTGGAAACTGAATTCAGGTCTTATGGAAGAGTTACCCTTACTTAACCTCTGGGTCACCTCCCTAGCCTCACTCTCGCTGTTTTTAACTTATTACTATTGCAGGTCCTTGGGCTTCTCAATCCATCACTATGATTAATAAACTTCACTAAAGCACTGTCTTTCCCTACATCCTGTTCTCTAGTTTACACATCCCAAGGTACTGGGTTTGATCTTCAGAGCTCACTCCTCTGCTTCTGTTTCTCCAAATTCTCAGGAAAATGAACAATATTGAAGTCTTCAGATTCCTTGAGTTGATATACAAGACGTCTGTCTTAGTTAGCTTTAACTGTCAACTTGGCATAGCCTAGAGTCATCTGAAAGGAGAGACTCAGATGACGAACTGTCTAGATCAGATGGGCAGGTCTGTCAGGGGCTGTCTTGACTGGTTGTCTTGACTGGTAATTGATACAGGAGGGCACAGTCCACTGCGGGTGGCACCATTCCCTAGGTAGGTAGTTTTGGACTGTGTTTTAAGATTGTGAAATTATCAAAATGCACATGAATCAAGTTTTAATACACTGTCTGGATGAATGAGGCTGTCCATCGCAGCATTTTCTTTGGGTTCTCAGGCATGGTTCGACAGTGTAAGACTCTGTAACATTAACATTGAATAAAAAGTAAACCTATGGAAAAAAAAAAAAAAAAAAAAAAGAAAGATTACTAATCCTAAGCTGGCAAGTGAGCCAGCGAGCAGTGTTCCCGTGGTTCCCGCTGTATTTCCTGGCTGTAAAGGGAGTTCCTTGGTCGGTGATGAACAGCAAGCAGGCCTACATTCAATTTCCTCACTGGTCCTCCTGTAATGACAGACCACAACTTCGCGTTGTAAGTAGAATAAACTCTTTTCCTTTTCTAAGTTGCTTTTGTTCTGAGTATTTGCTCATGGCAACAGAAGAGAAATAAAACCAGTGTTAAAATGCTGTGTGGGTTACCCGTTAAGCACTCAACATATCAGTTATTGTATCTCCTGCATAATACGCTTGCCAAACACTTTCCCACAGTTCATGGTGAATTCATTAAGATTCAGAAATCTGCATCTAAAGGTTAAGACATTGCCATGCAGTGACAAGAAACATATGAAAGAAATATACACTGTTTTTGTAGACGTGTGTGTGTGTGTGTGTGTGTGTGTGTGTGTGTGTGTGTCCATTTGTATTAAGAAAAAAGATAAAGGTTGAAAAGTTGTTTTGGTTTTTTTTGTTTGTTTGTTTTTTTAAGGATGAAAGACTTGCCCAAGCAGCAACTATTTCCAAAGTGAGCTTTCAGCTTGAAACGGGTCAGAGGGAGGCTACCCCAGAGGCACTACTTGGAAACCTGCCATGAGTGACATACTGAGTCTTATTCTATGGGTCTTGTCACATGGGTCCTCTTGCCAGATGCAGAAGTGACACTGGTTTCCTGCTTGGGTGTGGAAGGTTAAGTATAGAGGAAAGGGAGAGAGAGCCACTATGTGGAGAAAACATCAAAAGAAAAGAAAACAAAACACGTGCTTTGTTGCCCTCATTTTAGTCCTGCATTAGGTTTGACAAGGAACCTCTTTCAACTTCATGCCTTTAGAAAGCACCTCAAATCCAGTTACTTGAGGTATGAAGCATGCCTACTGTGGGTGGCACCATTCCCCAGGTGAGGATTCATTCGGGACTCTATTCAACGAAGAAATCATTCATTTGGTCTCTGCTTCTTGACTCTGGTTGGAACGTGATGTGCTACTTCAAGCTCTTTCCCCTCCAAGGTGGAGTCTGCACACCAGCTGTAAACCAGCACGTAAACTGCAAGAGCCCCACCCTTCCTCAAGGTGCTTTTGTTAGGTTGAACTTTATCACCACCAGAAGAGAAGTACCTATTCCCAGAGGACCTGCACTGGCTCCATCACCCACTTGTCAGCAAAGCCATCCTTTCTCACCACATCCCATCTCCCTCTCCAGAGACATTTTCAGGGGACCAAAGAGTAGCCTGTAAGGCAGGGTTAGGCTGCTGCTCCTTACTGGCTGGTTTCTGTTGTTGTTGGTGTTAAAAATAGTGTACAAAAATGAAAACGTATGTGTGTCCATTCGAAATGTGTGGGCGGGGTGCTGGGAAAGATGGCTCAGTCGATAAAGCGCTCAGCCATGAAAAGCACAAGGACCTGTTTGGATCCCCAGTACCCACACAAGAAGCTGGACTTGGGGCCTTTGCTTGTAATGCGAGCACCGTGAAGCAGAGATGTAATGGTCACTAGGGGTGCCTGCTCTTGTAGAGGACCCAAGTTCAACTCCCAGCTCCTATGTTGGATGACTCACAAATGACTCCAGCTCTACCCAGAGGAGTCTGACATCTCTGATCTCAGACCTCTGCTGATACTTGCACTCACACGCACACACCTACACACAAACATGCACACAATTAGAAATGAAAATAGTTTTTGAAGTGAATTAAGGATAGGATTGAGACACAATCGAGAAAAAGACCTAGCATTGGCTTCCATCCTATGTGTGCACACACAAAATAAATAAAATGTATGTGTACACACACACACACACACACATACACAGAGAGAAAGAGAGAGAGAGAGAGAGAGAGAGAGAGAGAGAGAGAGAGAGAGAGAGAGAGAGAGAGAAGGCCTAAAAAGAGGAAGGAAAGGAAAGTTCATCATGTCCTTGAGAGCTGAGGGGCTACATAAGGAGAAAGCTCTGCACCGATCATTTTAACGAGAAGCAGGACCAGGAAGCAACCTCCTGATTACAAAGAAAACGGGGTCTGCCCAGAACAACCGGAGGGCCATCATTATCTGAACCACAGCTCCTACCACTCAAGGGGTGCGGGCTCCAGTGCTAAAATGCAGCTAATGAAGTCTGTGGGAGTCCATTCTGACAGCAGTGGCCCCACTGCAGGGTAGCCGAGCTCCACATCCACAGCCCTGCCATCCCAGGGTCTCCGGGTGGATAAGCAGGCCTGATGGATTCTGGGCCGCGCTCTCCCTGGCTTATGAGGCTCGGAGAAATTTTTCGCAATTTAAGGCCACTGCTGTGACATTACCCCCACACAACTCCTTCTCCATGAATCGGTGATAGGGGGAATAGGGAGGCCCTGGGGCTGACTGAATTCACCAGTGCTAACTAGCTGTCCCAGCAGTGACAGCATCTGCCACGGGTGAACTATGGTGAGCTCATCAACTCATGCACATTATAAAGAGTTTTCTGGGGATACGTTAAGGTGTGCCAACTCCAGCCTGTTTCTCAAGCGGACCCTTACGGTGACGTGAACCTCAGTGTTGTTAGGATCAGGTTTACTGTCAACTGTGGTAGGACTCTCCTTCTGGACCCAGAGACATTTGTTCTTGTTACTTCTCTGTTACGATAATACAGGGGGGAGGAAATCTCCCCCAGGAACAGTCATAGGGGAGGGGAATAAGGGGAAAATGGGAGGGAGGGAAGAATGGGAGGATACAAGGGATGGGATAACCATTGAGATATAACAAGAATAAATAAAAACAAAAAACAAAAAACAAAAAAACAACAGAGGCCAAAAGCAACTGATGGGAAGGAAAGGTTTAATTTGGTTACCATGCTATGTCACAAGCCATCTTGAAGGGGAGTCAGGGCAGGGATTTATGCAGACAGCTTTTCTTACACGCTCATCTGCCTAGGGATGGTGCTGCTTACAGTTGGCTGGACCTGCCCACACTGATGCTCATTCAAGACAATCTTTCACAGACGTGTGCATAGTCTAATATGACCTGGGCAACCCTGCATGCAACAGAGACTCCATTTTTTTCTAGGAGACTTTGGTTGTGTCAAATGAACAATGAAAATTAACCGGTGCAATATTTTTTGCCTCTCCCTCTGCCCCCGCCCCCCTTTTAACAATCAGCCTGAAGGCAACGTGAAGTCCCCAAAGTCCTTTAATCACTGACTTCAGACCAGAAACAGACAAGCGGAATGATTGCACACGAAATAGCCCTTATTTGAGTAAAATTCCACTGTATTACATTAAGCCTCATGGTCCAGACTCCAAAAGGCAAAAATTTCACGCTTCTTAAATGCAAATGCCAGCTTATAACGACATGTACACTAGGCCGGTTTGCCCATGAACTATGTGCCTATTTCTAGCTCCCATCTCACCACATGGGTGAAATGGCAGATGCATGCTGCCGTTCCCAGCTTTTATATGGGTGCTGGGGATTTGAACTTGGGTCCTCAGGCTTGCATGGCACGTGCTTTATTTACTGAGCTATCTTCCCAGACCCCTTTCTTAGTAGTTGGGGATGTTTGGGACTATATCTTGACATATGGGAAAGTGTGCCACACAATAGACACTGATTCCTAGACCTACACTGTGCAAGGGCAGACGTAACCAGTTCAGGAACTGAGAATTGAATAAAAACTCAGACCGTAGCCACACGCACTGCATGCATACTTCCTGTGGCTTGGGGCTACCTTGCAGGACCCTTGGAAAGATCTCGCATGTTACCAGCCGTGTGAGAGAAGGTTCTGGTCCTTGCTCTGCTCTGCGATACTGTGAAGCTCCGGCTTCCCATTCCGGCCAAGCTGAAAACCCACCTTTTGTCTTGTCGCCTAAGTTCAGACCCATCTTCCCTGAGAATGTGTTTACGTGCTCTGGTTTTCTTCTCGCTGTGAGGGCTGCCGGTGGAGAACAGAGACAGAACTCCACCCCGTGTTCTGACAGCTCAGAAATACTTAATTGGTTTGTGGGCTGGCTGTCATGCTTTCATATTCCCATCTTTTCAAATCTAAACTCAGCTTGGGGCCAAATCACGCAGATTCTATTATTAAGATGGAAGTAGATGCTTTTTTTTTTTTTTTTTTTTTTTTTTTACTTTTATGGACAAAAAGGAGAAGACAGACCCCATACCCTGTATCTTTGCTTCTTATTTTGGGAGAAGCAGGGTGCAGTGTAGAAAGGAAACGTGTAAAGGGTTTCAAACTGATCCTGACTGACTTAAGTTTGACATCTTAGTTTTTTATAAAACAACCACACAACAAAACATACAACGACAATGACAAAAACAACTCAGACACCTTGAAAATATGGGCATCAGCACTGATAACCAATCATCTGTGATTGGTATAAAAACAAAAACAAAAACAAAAACAAAAAACAAAAAATAAACTGTTTTTCTGCAGACAAAGTCCCAGGCTGGCCTCCACCTCATAATGTAGCTGAAGATGACTTTGAACTGGCAATCTTCCTGCCTCTACTTTCCAAATGCTGGAATTATTAAAACTGCAAGGTATTCTGGGTATCAAACCCAGGGTTCCATGTGTATAAGAGCCACATTCCCCCTAAAATTCTGAGTCAAGATCTGAAGATATGTGTGTGTGTGTGTGTGTGTGTGTAGAGGAATGAGAGACGGAGGAAGTGAGGAAGGAGGGAGGAAAGGAGGGACGGGGGAGAAAGATAGAATGAACAAAAGAGAAACAAGAGGGCTGTTGGGAGAGGATGAAAACCAGTGGGAAGGGATCAAAGAGAAGGTAGCTGAGCATACATGAGCCAAGTACGGTGGTATAAATGTATGAAAATAGAACACTGAAGCCCACTTGGAACAGTCACACTTGTGGAGACAGGAGGACGACTTACAGAAACTGATTCATTCTACCATGTGGCATCCAAAGACCTAACACAAGTCCTCTTGGCAGCTGGAGCCTTTGTGAGCGATCTCGCTAGCATCACGTCGTCCTGTAATGACAAGCAGTTCTCCAAATGGAGGTGAACCGAATCCATCCTTCCTCTAAAGCTAGCAAGGAACGCTAATATTGCTGGCAATTGCTCCCAGAGAAGAGAGGTGGCCTAACGAAGATGTCACAGTCCTATTCTGGCCCCCTTGAGCGAGCAGGCTCTAGAACTCGGCACATGGTTCCAAACCATCTGAGTCATGACAGGATTGGCCACCCTAAAAATACCCCAAAGTCCAGGAAGATTCACAAACACTCTTTGGAAAGGTGTTGGGAAAATTGTTCGAAGTGAGGACTAGGGAAAATTGGAACGTGTGTCCGCTGTACCTGACAGGATACTTGCGCCCATGAACTCACATTGTCTGAACAAGAGCAAACCAACCAGCATTCTAACATGGAGGATAAGGAGGCCCTGAGACCCCACCCCGAGGAGCCTTGGATAGATGGTGATGAGTGGAGGATGGAGGAGAGTCGGTACTCTTTAAAAGTGTAACTTCTCGTAGGTTGACCATACTCTATCCGATAGTTCATGACACACGAATACACCGACAACTCAACATGGCCTTCATGGGTGACAGAAAGACAAAGCTGGGGGAGGCGAGCAGAGGTAAAGGTAGCTCTGGAAATGGCTAAGGAGCGCGTGTGATCAAAACACATTGTTTGCGTGGAATGGAATTGGCAATTACTTAAAAAACGTTATTGTAAAAGTGCTCCTCATAAATAAACATAAATCTTTGGAGAACAGGAATGTGGGCACAGAGTGGAGGCTTAGGTTGCAGCAAAGCTACATCAACCATGACAACAAAGAGTAGAGTACCAGGACGTGGCAGGGAGAGCTTTCTGCATCTTCCATGCTTCATCTCGTGCATCCTTCACAATCAACGCCAGCTCAAGCCTTAGAAAAGTTCGTGGATTACAGGAACCAGACAAGCAGCCCACAAAGCAGCCTAAAAAGGCAGGTCTGCGGGAACCGCTTTGGGGGCTTCGTAAAACATAATCTAGGCTTAGTGAGCTTTACTTCCAAACAAAACCTAAAAAGCACATGTCGTTTTGTTTTAAAAGGGATCTGATTTTAGTTGTGTTTACAATCTTAATGTCATCTTGGCATAACAAGAATTCAAAGAGAAACCGATAAAAATCACCTTTGATGGTAGCGATAGGGAGAGGGGTAGTGTGGTGACATGAGCCTGTGGAGGCTGGGAGGCTGTACATCTGAAGAGAGAGCCTGGGCGGTACAGGAGCTGGATTTCACCAGGATGCTCCTGTAATGTTTTCTGAGCAAACGAGAGCTGAGGGTAGGAGGACAGTAGTGCTCCGGCCAGTGGGCACACCTGCATTCTTCAGTCTGGACTGGGCCCATTTGATCTTAGTAAGAAAGTACAGAGGGTTCAGCCAAGAATCTACTTCCCGCTCACCGTCTCCTTCTATGTGCGTCCACCACACGTACACACTCACCTGAACCTCAGAGTCTCTAAGCCAGAGGTTTTCAGCCTGTGAGGCATGACCCCCTGTGGGGGCCGAATGCCAGATATTTATATTACAATTCATAACAGTAGCAAAATTACAGTTTTAAAGTAGCAAGGAAATAGCTTTATGGGTGGGGGGGGGGGTCACCAAAACATGAGGAACTATATTAAAGGGTTGTAGTGTTAGGGACGCTGAGAAGCACTGCCCTAAGCAATACCACAGACCACTTCTAGGCCACAGGCAAAAAGCTCTCCGCCATCCAAATGAGATGGTTTGTTTTCATTTCCCTTCCTCCGTGTGTGTGTGTGTGTGTGTGTGTGTGTGTGTGTGTGTGTGTTGCTTTATTTTATTATGTGTTTGTGAGACACAGTCTCATATAGTCCAGGCTGGCTCAAACTCACTGTGTCTCTGAGGATGACCTTGAACTACTTACTGAGCTTCCTGCCTCTAACTCCCCAGCGTGACAAGGCAAGGCAGTGCAGAGGTCCCTCCATCTGGCATTCTTGCTGAGGGAAATTTTATAACTAATATTTGACCTCCTTGATGGAGAACCCTATGGAAAATTATCCAACTCTATTCTAAAAACCCAGGGACAAGATGGCCCAGCTGGCTTATCTTAGCTTCTGTTAAACTGCTTGCTTGCGATACTTGCCCTGTAGTAGCAGAACGTTCCTTTAAAAAGCTTTTACCCTGAACATTTAGCTATACACTTGGGTCCCAAACACCTGAGTGTAGTCCCAGCCAACTGGAATAAAATCTTTCAACTATAAGCAGTGTCTGAGTGGTCATCCTGGGTGGGCTTCCCGTTAACACTAGTGCTGGAAACACAGGCACATGCCACAGTGCCTTAACTGTATGGCGCTGGAACTTGAAGCCAGTGCCCTGCAAGTGCTAAGAAGCTGTCTTTCAACTGATCTACATTCCCAGAATCTTCCTCCTATTTCAAATGACTATTCAACTAGCTAATACAATTAACTCATTACCTTCCCCACAATAGAAACAAGCCATCATTCTGGCCAAAACCTAAGGACCAATGCTGACTTAGCTTTGGAGATTCTAGGATCCTTAAATAGAATTATGTGAACTGAGCTGGTGAGGTGACCCATTTGGTTAAGTGCTTGCCTTGCAAGCATGAGGACATGATTTGGATTCCTAGACTTAAATTTTACATACACACACACACACACACACACACACACACACACACACACAGTGGCACGCACAAACATGAGCATACATGAACACAGGGCAAGAAAGCGGGTCTGGTAAAATGAACTTGTTACCCCACTTCTGGAAAGGTAGCCACAGGAAGGGGGGGTCTAAATTGGGGAACTTTAGTCAGTGAGAGACCCTGGCTCAAAAACCAAGATGGGTGTCACCCAAGGAAGGCCTGCTGAGGTTGTCCCCTGCCCTATAAATACATACATATGCGTGGGCACTCCCGTCCACGCACCAAATACACATGCACCCACACAAAGACAGGAATTTTGGGAAGTTGATTAGCCCTAGGCCTATTATTCTCCTATCTCTTTACCCCTCTCTGGTATAGGTGGAACAGTCCCAGAGGCAACCCGCTGCCAAACTGAACCATGTTTCTCAACCACTGAACAGTCGATGTGCTCTTCATGAAACAGGTCTGAGTTGAAAGAAAAAAAAAATGGCTTCTTTTCCTCCAGATTGCACCTACTTAATAAATTTACCGTAACTGTAAACCTTCATGTTCCCTATTTTTAAACACCACATAAAAACAGTAGTAACGTTTTAGATGTAACTCATGGGTTTTACTACACAATAGAATAACGATTTTCTACCGTGTTCACCATATACCACTTGCTAAGCATTTAAAGTAAGCAGGGCTTTGCCTGCTAAGTGGAGCACTAGAAAAGCATGCAGATACGTGCTGTGTGCTTGTGCTTCAAGAATAGTCAGGGTACAGGCGTGAGGGAGGCCACCACACCAGCCCTAGCAATATGCTGTTAGACTTTATTTATTTGTTGTTTTTGCGGTTCTTGTACAGCCCAAGATGGACTTGTCTTCACTATGTGGCTGATACTTGCAGACCTTGACCTACAGATTCTCCTACCTGAGTGCTGGAATTAAAGGCGTGCGCAAGCATACCTTGGCTATGTAACGCTGCGAATGGGACTCCAAGCTTCACGGACCCTAGGATTGCTAGATGTCCGTCTAATTTCTAAAATATTTATCTTTAGATTATGTGTATGTGTCTGTCCTTTGGGTGGGCATCTGCACGTATGTGCGTCCAGGTGTCTGGAGAGCCTACAGAAGGGCATTGGGTCACTGGGAGATGGAGGTACAGATGGTTGTAAACCACGTGACATGAGTGCTGGGAACCAAACTCAGGTCCTCCGCAAGAGCAGTAGATGTCGTGAACAGCTCAGCAATCTCTCCAAGCCCCGCATATCAAATTTCTAGAGCTTTTATATGCCCATAGTCAATGGCAGCTGGAAACAATGGAAAACCAGACACTTGCTTCTCGACAATTTACTCTACTTATAGCCTGTCATCCCTGCCAACAGTCAGCTGTATGGAGACAAAAGTAGCCAGGTCTTCGATATTTTCACTTAATGGCTTAGATAAATCCATGTAGGACTTCAAGTTCTAACGGATACATTAATTTATTAGTTAATTAACTGTTTGTCTGTTCCTTGTCATAATTTTAGAAATCCAAATCTCTACTCAATGAAACTCTAACGGAATTACTTACTGAACTGGAGCCTTCCTACAAAGAGAGAAATTGGAGAGAGTCCAGATTCAATATTTTTATTAACTCGAAGATGTGAACCTAAATCATCATAAATCACGCACAAGAACAGATTTTTATATGGTGGAGTGACTTTTTGTTTCACAACGGGGAAACCAAAGAGGTGTGTGCGGCTTTTCAGTGAGCACCTTTGTACATCACTGTGGCCACAGAAGCCAGGACACTGTCTGAAGCAAAACACCACAATCTACAGCACATTCTAAAACGGCCTTGTTTCCTCTTTATTGAGTAATAACTGTGAGAAACATATGCCAAAGGGAGAAAAAAAAAAAACAAAGAACACTGAGAGACAACATTATTTATAATGAAGAAGTGAGGTGAAAATCCAAATATCTGAAAGTGGGTTAAATAAATTATGGAATAAGTAACACTGTAGCATCCTGCAGAAGGATTAAAAATCAGCATAAAGAAATACACTCAATGAGCTAGAATGAAGTTTATGTGAGGTACATCATCAAAGACTGGAATGGTTACAGTATGTGTGGAGGTCAGTGTTGACTATCAGACTAAAAGAATCTAGAGATGTCTCTCTCTGGTGGGTTGTGTTAACTGAGATGGGAAGATGTGTCCACTGCAGGTGGTTCCATTCCCTTCACCTCTCTCTGCTTCCTGACTGTGTTTGCCATGTGACCAGCTACTTCAAGCTCCTGCCACCTTGACTGCCCTGCCTAGGTTTCATGATATTCGTCTGGGGGTGTTGCTATGTAAAAAAAAAAGGGGGGGAGCCCCTGATTTTGCTGACATTGGGATCTGCAGGCTCTCCCATGTGTTGGTTAAAGAGGTAGGAGCTACTGCACGCAGTGGTGATGAAGGGTCCAGGACTGGAGGCTGAATGAAAATGGCATGTCCCAAGACCTCAAAAGGGTGACAGCCAGCTAGCTTAGCCTGGTGGTCCCAAAACTGTTTTCCTACAGGAGATGTGAAAGAGGGGCCAGTGAAGAATGTGGTTAGGCCATAAAGAAGCATGTGGGTACGTCCGCTTGCTAGCTTACACCAGAGGAAAAATAAAGGGCAGTACATAAAAGAAAGGGGGGGGGATGTCTCTGCAGTTCTTGGGTGGAAGGAGTGAGGCAGCTCCTGTGCAAGGAGGGAACATGTGCTCTGCAGATTAAAAGGCTCAATTCTCAGCGAAGTACAGGGGGGAAGGGGGGGGACAGAAGGTGACCTTTATAAATCTCTGAATTAGACGGCATTCTCTGGGGTGTCTTCTGTCGAAAACTACTGACACCCACAAGGGAGCTGGAACAGGCGGAGTCTCTGCTTGCCCTCGGAGTTTCTTTGTTAGAGAACCAAAGGGAGGCAGAGTGGCTCAAGGAAAAGACTACAGAGCCTCCCACCCGTCCTCCCTCCATCCCCCTCTCCCTCCTCTTTCTCCTCCTCCTCCTTCTCTGCCCCCTCTCTTTCCCTCCATCCCCCCTGCAACCCCTCTGTGTGTGTGTGTGTGTGCGCACGTGCAAGCGCTTGAGTGCTGTGTTCATCCAAGCACCACTCTCCCAGTGCCAGATCAACCCAAGCTTCTTTCTACACAACAGCACTAAATGGGGACTAGCAGTCAGCACCAATTGTGGACGACAGTCCCTGCCCTTCTGTAGACAACGGAGGGGAGCACACCACAGATCCCTCGGTTCCCTGTCATGAGAGGGATGTAGAGGGCTCAAAGGCCGTTAACTAAAGGCTCACAAACTTCCAGCACAGGAAAGACACTGGGCTTGGTAAAGTAGAGGGCAGAGAAGCTAGATGGTGTCATGCCGACAAAATAAGATTAGAAGAGTTGTGTACTGGTGGACACCACCCTCCACATATGTAGGGCAGGGTCCTTTCATACTTCAAGACTGCGATAAAGAGGCCATTTCCAAATGGAAGCAGCCTCATGGGTCAAGTCCAATTCACAGCCTACTGGGAGCACAGAGAAAAGATGGAGGCAGGTCAGAAAAGTGACAAAGGTAGAAAAGGAACTGTCTTTAGGAGAGAGTGGCTCACCCCAGAAGCATCTCAAGGCTGGGCCACACACACTGTCCCTTCATACCACTGAACTGGCAATATGCTGGTGTCCTTGTTCATATCCGTTCACCTACCGAGCTCAGATACCCATGCATGCAACCTCACACACAGGTACACCTAACCACATAGGCATGTGTGTGCCAGTGCACACAGGGGGAAATAAAAGTACCATCTATGTAGCCCTGAGACTCAAACCCTGGGATCTCGATTAGAGAAAGAGTTAAGGAAGATTACGGGATGAGGAATGACCTTTTGTCAACTTCTCTAAGTGAAGAATGCATTTGCATTGAACTGATCAAATGTTATCTAAGATCTGCTTAATTGCCTTAATGGTTTAATTCTATCTGCTGCCAATCTGATTAGAGGTGTGTGTGTGTGTCTGTGCAAGGCACCCGTGTGGCTTGGCACTAAATAGGAAAAGGTGAAACCTATTACAGCAACGTGGAGCTGGGTGCCTTCCGGTTAATTGAGAAACCACAAGTGGTGTGAGGAGGTCACCCTCTCGTTTATTTTAATTTTCTTCTCTCCTGTCTTCCCAGTCACTTGATCATCTCAGGGACTTGCCTTAGATTAGAGACTGCTAAGAGCATGTGTTAATTTGGGTTAAGGAGGAGGTGAGTCCAGGTATCACTGTAGAGTAGAGAGGTTGAACAGAAGCCAGGAGATAATCTAATAGATCCTTCATGTCTGAGGCATACATGGCTCATATGGGTTGGGGTGCATCAAGACCCCCCCCCAAGTTAATGCATACATCCACTGATCTCCCTCAGGGCTGTGTCTCTTGGGGTCTTGCAGCATTATACAACCTACAGGAATAAAAGTCCACCTCTTTCGACCAGCCAGGGCTGCCCAGCAATACATGCTGTAAAGGCTGCTCTCACTAGGCACAAAGCCACTGGACTTCTGTTTGTGAACAGGGAGCGCTGGGTGAGGAAGCCACACCCTGTCTTTTTTTTTTTTTTTTGTCTCAGTATCCTCTACTTCAGACTGGAAGAACCAGTCTTGTATGAGTTTCACAAAGTGCTGTGAGCTTGTACAGGCATGCCCCAGGATGTGCACAGGACCTTGAGGACAGCTGAGCAGAGCTGTGCCCAACACTCCCAACCAACTCTGTTCTGAATTGTTTACCTACGCCAACTGTGCCAAGAGGAGCCTGCTTTTACAAGAGACTTGTTATGCTTGGCTTTTACATGGATGCTGAGGGAATCCAAAATTGAGTCCTCATGTTGGCTTAGCAGGCACTTTACCCACTGAGCCATCTCCCCAGGCCGCGATACTCATCTTGGATAAGCCACAAGGATAGCGTTTAACAGTAGAGCCTTTGTTACAAGGCACCATGTGAGATCGACACTTGAGTCACTCAGGAGTTTGAGACCTGAAATAGCTCGGTAGCTTCATTAGTAACACACTCACTTAACATACAAAAATCCCCACCTGGGTCAGAGTTCCAGGGTGGCATAACAAGTGAACAGTGTGGACTGGAAAACAAAAGAAACAAAAAAACGCTCAATGGTTAAGAGCCCTGCTGCTATTCTAGAAGACCTGGGTTCAGATTTCGAAAGTCACATACAGGGGCTTGATAATACCTTGTAACTCAAGTTTGGGGGGACCCTAGGCTCTCTTCTAGCCTTTGCATGCATTGCTCTGATAAACACATAAACACACACAAACACATCCACAGTTAAAAAATAAAATATTAAGATCAAACCAAAAATACTGGCTATATTGTTGAATGCCAGCACTTTAGAGGGAGAGGTCAGAGGATCAGAAGCTCAGGGTCATCCTTGGCTACAGTAGTAGTTACAGGCTAGCCTGAGCTACAGGAAACTATTGATAAATAAGCTCAGATATAGATGGGGGGGGGAAGAGAGACGGCAGGGAAAGGAGAGAAAGAGAGAGATAGGGATGAAGGGAGGGAGAGACAGAGAGAGAGACAGAAAGAGAAAAGGAAGAAGAAAGTAGATAGAGGACAGATAGATGACAAATAGATTAGGTATATGGATGGGTAGATAGACAGACAGGCAATTATTCTACATGTTACATTCCTACAGATTTAAGATTATGTGCAATTCATAATTTAATCTAGAAGAGGAATAAATGGAATTTGTCAACCTTGATTGTCACTGACCAGTAACAACCAGAATGCACCAGAAGCCTCATCTACCATCACCACTGAATACCAAACTCCTTCTAGTTACATGTGTTCATATCTATCTGTCTGGCCCAGCTTGTGGCTGAATGGTGCTGAGCAAGAGGAAAAAGATCATGGTGGGAGCATCAGGGTGTTTTGGATGCAAAGCAGAGACTTATCTTTTTTACTGTTGTGGCTCCAGAGAAAATCAATTTTGACACAGAACTGCCACTTTACAAGCAAATAACTATACTTTCCAATAACCTAATCTGCACGAAACCTACTGAAAATTCCCCAAAGAACCAGTAGTTAAAACCTCCATTAAATCAAAGGGTTTAATATGGGAAGGGAAGAGAAGATGCAGTTTGACTTGGGAATGTAATGGACTCGGTGGGGAAATAAATACGTTGTTTTATGTGTACAGTTACAGAATATGAGAACGTGAACTCATTTCACAGGGAATTCTCTTGCTGTGCAACTTATTCCTAAACAGATGTGATTTTTGCTTATTCAAAAACATTTAGGTAACAATTACAGCATAATAAATTATAATTGCCTTCATCTTCCAGCCATGTAATGCCATCTATGCAAACACAAAGAGAAGGCAATTATGCGAAGCTGTGAAGCCCATTTCCAGGTAGGTTCTGCAGCCAAGGATCGAACAATATACATTGTTCTCACACAGACACTGCATTCTGCCATATCTACACATCCTAAGCTGTGCGGAGGGGAACCCACGGAGACACTATGATGTGTTCGCCATAGGCTGGGATATTCCTCAGTAGGGCGGTCTTAGGGTGCCAGGATGACTTCTAAGCTTAAGCGTTCTGCTTTTATCATGGGCATCTAGTAGCATGGTATTCTTTTTTTTTTTTTTTTTCAATTAAAAAAACCTGTTGATTTATTCGTACCCAAGCATGTTTGTGTTTCTCTGTGTGTGTGTGTGTTTGTGTGTGTGTGTGAGCGTGTGTGAGTGTGTGCATGCATGCTACAGTGAGCATGTGGAGGTCAGAAGATGACTCGCAGGAGTCAGTTCTCTCCTTCCACCATGTGGGACCTGACCTTACCCACTGAGCTGTCTCCCAAGCCCAGATTATAAGTTTTAAGTCAGACTCTAACTTGAGTATCAGATCTTCCACCGGGCAGGGAGAAGGAGGGTGGTGTCCAGATGCCCTGATGGTGAGAAGAGCCAGAAAAGCATCGCCCCTCCACTCAGCACACCTCTGTGCAGTCTCAAGGAAGACAGGGAGAGTATGAGGTAAAGAGGAGACATAAGATACTTAGGGAAGAGGTAAAGGTTTAACCTTTACAGAGCTGCCCATCCTTCTTTTGTGACTTAAGGAGGGAAAGCTGCCAGGCCACACAGGAATGGAGATGCCTCATTCAAACAAAGCCCTCCTTCACCTCCCACATTGACTGGGAAAGGCCTGACGAGTAGAGGAGCCTGAGTGTGAGACAGTGGATGGCGTATCTCCAGGTGAGGGATGAATAAGCCAAAGATACCAGCAACAGTGGGCAGCTGGAAGCAATGTGTTTGACTGGAGCTGTGAAGTAGCTTATGGCCCTATAACGCCCAGGCTGCTCGAGACCAACCTTTATTCCTAGAGCATTACATGACTGCTCATCACAGAAGCATGGATTTGTAAAGCAAATTGTGTGCAGCACTGACCCTCAAAGTGTCCAGTTGACAGGCCATCAATGAGGTCCAAGGACACAGGGTTAGCACTCAGGGACCACATGCTTGCTCAGAGGGGTGTCCGGAGGGCTCTGCAGAGTTGCTATCATGCCTTAATGGGTAAGAAAGTGCTCGCTAAGCAGATGAGATAGGGAGAGAGGGCATAAGAACAGCACGTTCAAAGGCAGTCTGAGACCAAGATGAGGCCAGGGATGAGGCTTTTCAACTGTGAGGAACCAATCCGCTCATCAGCAGCTCCACAGGGTGGGTAAGAACATTTGGGGCTCCCTCACTTGGAGGAGCACTGTTTTGACGTCAGCTTCCTTGGAGTATTATGACTTATGCCTAACACAAAGGTCATCTACCCACTAAAGCCTTTTGTATCGTTGTAACTTAAGGCAAATGGAGAGTAGATAAGAACTGAACCCCTGTGTCTCGTTGCTAAAAGTTCGTCACAGTCTACATCCTGGTCATACACCATGCTTCCTGTTTTCATTATCACTCATTCTTTTTTTTTTTTTTGTACAAACATATTAAAAAGTGTGTGTGTGTGTGTGTGTGTGCGTGCGCGCATGCGCGCACGCACACACACATGCTTGGGGAGGGGAGCAAGCATTTGTGCATGCATGTGTGCAGAGGCCAGAGATCAATTCAGCCATCTTCCTCTATTGGTCTCCAACTTAATTTTTTTTTTTTAAAAGAAAAGGCCTCCTAGCGATATAGCTAGACGGATTTGTCAATGAACCCAGAGCTGGGGAGCCAGGGCTCCCTGGACAGTGAGCATGGCCCAATTGTTTAGCTCCAGACAATGGGGAGGGGGGGCTTTGCCTCAAAAACAAACAAACAAGCAAACAAAACAGACAAGTTCCTTAGAATGACAAGGTGGTGTTTGTCCTCCAGTGCACATACGCACATACCCACATATAAAAGAACCCCTTTCACCAAATGGCTGGATATTGCAAGCTTACAAGTTATCTCATCACTGGGGTGGACTACAAACACGGCGAACAGAGTGCGGTTAAGAAGAAACCAAATCGATTACTGCATTTGCTACTTAAGCTTCAAAAATGACACCTCTGGCCAGGCGTGGGGAGGCACACCTTTAATCCCAGCCCTCGGGAGGCAGAGGCAGGTGGATCTCTGTGAGTTCGAGGCCAGTCTGGTCTGTGAGGTGAGTCCAGGATGGCCAGGCTCTGTTAAACAGAGGAAGGAATCCTGTTTCAAAAACTAAAACAAACACAAAACAAAGTGAGACCTCTATCCTACACCAAAGGGTAGCTAGAATTGAGACCAGTAACATGAATTCCATGTGGGAACGTACTGCAAACCTGCAAACCTGCACACCACTGATATCCTTGAGCAAAGGCCTAGAACTTCACTGACATTTTTCTAAGAGATTAGAATTATGCAAAAGCACACTGTTTCTCCTTGCTCACCCTTTGAAATGAATGGAAGAAGCCAGTTACTGTCTCTGAAAATGAAGTCACCATAGTCTTCCATTGTTAACTATCAGCAACCTCAGTGCCATTTTTTAGGTTGTATGTTTGCGGTGTATGTATGTAGTGTATGTGTGTGTGTATGCGTGTGCATGTGTGTGTTAATATGTGAGTGCATATGTGTGAATTTCAAGGCCAAAGGATGTCTTCATTTATTACCTTCTTTCTTACTACCTTGAGACAGGGCCTCTCACCGAATCTGAAGCTTGTCCTGTTAGCTACTCTGACTGGCCATCAAATGCCAAAGACCTGCGTGCTACTGCCCACTAATGCTGGGGTCACAGGCACGAGCACCCACATCTGTCAGCTGTTTTGCTGTCTTGTTTTGTTTTGGACATGGTTTCTGAGATCCGAAACTCATGCCCCTTCTATGTTTGCAAAGCAAGTGCTCTTACCCACTGAGCCATCTCCCCAGGCCCCTCGGTTCCAATGCTGTAATCAGCCCTGGTAATACATCATCACACGTGCATTGCCAAGTCATTTTCTCAACTCTCTCCTCTAGTGCTCACATTTATTAAATTTGTATTAAATTATCTCAGACTTCTCCTTGGAAGTTATGAGGATAAAAGAGCTATAATAATAAATAAGAAGATGAGATTCTTTATAGAGTCCTCAAATCTGCTCACAGAATATCCTTTGGCTCTATTTAAACATAGGAATTATGAAAGGTAGCACAGGTCTGAAACAAGAACATATTGTTCTTTGGGGCAGAGAATGCTGGGTGACAAAACAGAATGTCTGTTATATAACTAATTTCCACCTATTAAAAAAAAAGCTTAGCATTGTAAAATATTCTATTGGAGAGACATAGATTTAGCCAGATATCTCTGCTGCAGACATAAGACATACATAGTCCCACAGACCAAGTGCCTTTCTATGTAGATAAAGAAAATGGAAACATGGTAAACAGTGACCATTTAGCTTTAGTTTAATGAGTTTAAAACCAAGAGATGTCATGGGTTATTTCAAATTTATTTTAAGTGCCTATTATGTTTGGCTAAGTAGATTCTTATAGCAACACATTGGAAATATACATACTGTATAACGGCTGGGCTTGTTGGCAGGCGGCACTCTTATAAATCTAATTTATTAGAAGCAATGTCCCATCATAGCTCACTGCCAAACAAACCCAGACAGGAGACAGTTGTCAAAAGATCAGACACCTCAAGTAGGATAAGAGGCATAGAGAAAAGAGAGGTGGACGGAGGGTCCATAACACACACTAGGAATGAGAAGGGAGCCAGCCTGACTTCCGGAGTCCGGTTCATGATAGCCAGCAACACCTGTGTCGCAGAGTTCTGGCATTCGTGGCCAAAGTCACAGCCTTTCCCTAAGTTCTCAACAGCGAAAGGAAACACCTTATTCCTAACACGGTCTAAGATTTCCTGATATTCCTCTCCATTTCTACGTTGCCATCTTCACCTCCTCTCTAAGGCTAACCCTCTCATAACCGGAACAGAATGAGATATCCCAAACAATTTAAAGTGCACTGGGTGCCTTCTGAGACCAACTTTAATAAGCCTGTGATAACAGATTTTTACTTGATATTCTTGGTAATTTGTCTTATATACATGGAAAATAATTTATTTTCCTTTACAGAGAAAACTACAGAGTAAACTATGAAGGAAGTTGATAATTTGTCTTTGTATAACCCTATAATTTTTTCTGAAAAGTCTTTCATGAGCAATTTATTTGCATGTTCTGATTGATTGATGATTGACTGTTAGGGCTCATGTAGCCCAGATGGTCTCAAACTCACAATGTAGCCAAGGATAACCTTGAACTTTTTTTTTTTTTTGAGACCAGATCTCATTATATGCCTGGAGCTCCTTCTATAGGCCAGGCTAGCCTTGAACTCAGAGATCCACATCCCTCTCCCTCCAGAGTGCTAGGACTAAAGAAAGGTATGTGCGAGCATGCCCTGAGGCTTTGGTCTTCTGATCTTCCTGCCTCCACCTCCAAGTGCTGAAATTATGCTGGGCTTATGGGATTCTGGTAATGTAACCCAGGGCTTCCTGCATGCTAAGCAAGCACTCTACACACTGTGTTACACCCTCGGCTCCCTTCTAAAGCTTCTTAAGGAACTCTTCACTGACTGCCGCGGCGGGGTTGGGGGGGACTTCTGGAGTGTGTAACACGGCCTTTGGAACTGAACCCTACAGCCCAACCTTATGAGTGTGACGAGTTTCTGTACCGCTCAGATTCTGCCCCTGTAACACTGCTCAAACGAGGAGACATGCCCAATGTCCTTTGCCTTCTTATCCTTGAAGTGACAGCACACTCCACTGGGTCCTAGGTAGATAAAAAGGTATGCCCCCCCCCCCCCGGGGTCGAAGGATTCTCCGTCATTCATGATGTATTATGCTTAGCCTAAATGAGCGAGTCCCACTTGCGTGATCGCCTATTAATTTACTCGCCATTGATTTACACCCCTTTTGCTGGAGGTCTTCCAGCAGGCACTGCTGTACAGCACTCCTCCAGAGCTCTCCTCCCCTTCTGCCTCCCCGGCCGGCTCATCCGTCTCCCATTCATCTTCATTTAGCCACTTCTCATCGCCTTCCTCCCTTGTTCCTCCCTCTCTTGACTTCTCACGGTCTCCTCTCTACCTCCTCTATTTCTTTCTCCTATAGCCTTCCTCCCCTCTTATGTTAGGGAACCCAATAAATCTGCAATTAGAGGTTAGCAACACCCAGAGGAAAAGAAATCGGACAGCTCTGAAATAAGTCAGGAAGAAGGGGGAGGAAAAAAAAAATGTTCAGACAGGTAGAGTGCATAGGTTCCCAATGTGCATTCTTCCTGTCTGTGCACGCCTGTGTGCGTGAGTAGAGATCAGAGGCCAAGCTCAAATGGCGCCCTCAGCTGCCCCTTACCTTCCTTGCTTTTTGAGGCAGGGTTTCTCACTGGGACCTACAGCTTACTGAGCATGCTAGGTTAACTGGCTACTGAGCCCTAGGGATCGTCGTCTCTACCACTCTTACACTGAGTTGTACTGGAGACCACTAGACTTGGCTTTTTTTTTTTTTTTTTTTTAATTTAAGTTCTGGGACTCAAAAATCAGGGCCTCATGCTTCTAATAGTGAGCACTTTAGCACCTAAGAGAGATCTGTCTCAGCCCCTGAAGTATTAAAGTATTTTTAAATAAATTATTTAATTCATTATAATTGTGTACGCATGTGTGAGGGTGTAGGTGTGCGTGTGCAAGTGTGCATGTGCAGGTTGGTGTGCACAGGATAGAGACAGGTTGTGGAATCAGCTCTCTCCTTCTACCATGGAGCCTGCACAGCAAGTGCTTTTACCACTGAGCCATCTCCCTGGCTCCGACATTAAATTCTTAATAAAGAGGACACCTTTGAGAAAGGTCTCATGAAAAGATGCGGAGGTTGGGGGTGGGGGACTGTGCTCATCTATCCCCTTCAAGCCACTTATAGCTCAGTATCTCCCTCCAGGTCTCCTCTTTCGGGGATTATTTTAGTATTTGGCTAAGAAGCAGGAAAGCCTTTGCTTCAGCTGTGTATAGGCAGAGTCAAATCAGCACATTTGGGACCATGGGTGATCAAAACACCATCGGGAGTACCGAAAGTGCTGCCACTAGGTGTCCATACACAGGCTTTTTACATCACCAGGCCACGTCAGTCAGAGGAAACAACACACAACAACAACAAAGAGACTTTATTTTCTTCTGCCAGATGGTATAGGAAACGCATCTCTTGTGGGATTCCTTAGCCTTCTTTATCTTCAAGAGTCATTCCATATACTCGTCAGAGCAAATAGAGAGGTGGCTATAAACAAAATACATGTATCAAACGCAAGAGTGGAGAAGCACTAATGAGGGATAACACACAGCCCCTTCCTATCTGTTATGAGTGAGGGTGCTGATTTCAGTCGGGGGACTTTTAAATTCTACCACACGGGTGGGCGGAAGACCTCATTTACTGTTGTTGGTGCCAATCAACTGCTACTGGCCTGGAGAAAGGCTGGAGTACCAACTTCTAATCTTCCGTCTTCTTTCCTTGCTCCTTCCTTTCTTTAAGAAAGCTCGAGTTGGCATGGACCTTCCTATGTGGCCGGGGATGGCCCTGAAGGGACGATCCTCTTGCCTCTGCCTTCCAAGTGCTGAGATGTCAGAAGTGCACTACCACTCCTTACACGGTATTGGGTGTGGATTCTAGGGCTTTGTACAGAACAGGCAACCAATGGAGCCACATCCACAGCTCCTGACTGAGGTCCTTAAGGGATAAAGAAGACACTGCTGCCACACAGACATGGCTGAGGAAACCTTCAGTGTTAAAGGAGGAATGAACGTGAGCACCTGCCAAGCAGGGTACCAACAACTCCACTGGCCTGCCCGGTATAACTTATTCCAAGGTGAGCCTTGTCTGTCTTATGCCTGGCTTCTACTGTGGAACACTGTCCTCGCTACTGCAAAACATACCCTGTCCAGCAGGGGATGCGGGGCTTGAAGGACAGAAGGCCAGATTCTCAGGCATCGGGAACTGCTGTGTTCTGTGAATAGTCTGGTCTCAGGGTGTCCATGCATCCAGAAATGAGCTCATGCTTGACTACAGGAGGGTTTTGGGAAGTTAGGTAATAGGCAGTGTCTCTCAGGAATTCATAAATCCAGGTCCCATCTGCCAAAATGAGTCACTTCCTATCTGAAGGGACATATGCCTATCTGTGGTTGCATATCAAAGCCCGGGCTGGCCTCCAGGATTCCTGTGTCCCTATCCACAAGAACTTTTTACACATTGTTAAACTCCATGCTACCCTCCTCGCTCTTCCCTTTCCCCAGCTACTCATCCTCCTTATAACCCAGCTACTCTTGCCGCTTTCTTGCAATGCTCTATTCTCTCTCTCTCTCTCTCTTGCTATTTCGCCATCCCCCATCCCCACTACCCTCCCTTGCTATGTTCTCTCACAATCTCTTGCTTGTATTAGAAGCAATCCTGTACATGTCCCATTTGCTGGCCATGTCCAGCCTACTTCTCTTTCTCTCTGCCCTGGACTCTTTCAGCTGCCTCTGAATCCCCCTCGCCTCTCTTTCTCTCTCTCACTCTTACTCCCTAATAATGGAGTAGTCACCCCACTGATTTCTTTACTTTGCCCCTCTATATAATTACCAAGTGGGCATTACTGACACATCTTGTCACAGGGCCATTGTGGCTCTTGAAGATGACACAGCTACGTACTGAATAAGGATGTACTGATTTGAGCTTCCACAAGCAAGGTACCCAATTCATCCCCCGAAAAGACCCACCCAGCTCAGACTATGCAACTTTATTGGTAACTGTTGCAGTATCACAGTGTGCTGGCTAGACTCAAGTTAGAGTCAGTTTGGAAGAGGGATCCTCACTTGAGGAAATGCTCCCACCACACTGGCTTATGGGCAGATGCCCACCTGAGATGCAGTTTCTTGACTGACACTTATGGGGAAGGCCCAGTTCACCTCCGGTGGCGCTATCCCTGGGGCAGGTGGTCCTGGGTGCTGTAAGAAAGCAGGCTGAGCAAGCTACAAGGAACAAGCCTGTAAGCAACATTTCTCTACGGCTTCTGCATCGGTTCCTTGCTCCAGGTTCCTGCCTGGGTTTCCCTCAGTGATGAACTGTTACCTGGAAGTGTGAAATAAAATAAACTCTTTCCTCCTCCAGTTTCCGTTGGTCATGGAGCTTCCTGACATCAACAAGAAGCCTAGCTAAGATGCACAGTAACTGGTATTATCACCCACGAAAGCAATGAGGTGGGAGAAGACACCTAGTGTTGTTTTATAGTGAGCACATGATAAACTACAAAATGGCAAAAGGAAAATATGGAAGAGGGAATTCAAAGAGCAGTGATGATAACCATTACAAAAGAGAGAGAGAGAGAGAGAGAGAGGGAGGGAGGGAGGGAGGGAGGGAGGGAGGGAGGGAGAGTGTTATAAGCCATGTATAGTGATTCACTGCTGTGACCACAGAACTCAGGAGGCAGAGGCAGGACACACTGTAGCTCTGACAGGCTAAGCATTACCAACTTCCCCCCTTGGAAAATGAAGATGACAAATTGTTAGCATTTACATCAAGTGTGTGTGTGTGTGTGTGTGTGTGTGTGTGTGTGTGTGTGTGTGTGTATGAGTGGTCTGGAGTTTTAAGTAATTTGTGACCTGTCTGATGCAGGTCCTGGAAACTGGGCAGCCAATTCCGTATTCCTATTCACCATGGAGCCACCTCTCTGGCCCTGGCTCTTCAGAACGGACACTTCTACCTTCCTTTTTTTTCCATGCTGCTGTCTCTTTTTTGAGCTCCATCAGCTTTCCTGTGCCTGAACCTCTTCCCTTCTTGAGTGCTAAAGACACTGAAGCCTCCAAATTCCTATCATGTTAAATGAGCAGTTTCAAAGGTCATCAGGAACTTTAAAGGATAAGTGGAAAGCACAGGGTTAAAGCGCCGAGTGAGGGCTAAGGAGACGGCTCAGTAGGTAAAGGCTCTTGCTTGGGCTCCTGCCTTGATCACTGGTACCCACATGGTGGAAAGAGAGAACGGACTCCCACCAGTTATCCTTTGGCCTCCATCCATACATGCATCCTGGCATGCACACACTGCCCAGCCCTACACAAATTAAATAAATACATGTGATAAAGACACATGGGATATGAGAGAAAGTGAGTGAAAATTCACACTATTTAAAAGAAGAATACTGGGCACGTGGGCATATATGTAATAATACACGTAGCGTGAGAAAACTACGTACAGCGTTTCACTGATGGAGCAAGATCTTTTTATACATTTTAACGTTTCTTAAATTGGAATGTAGCTTGAAAATCAGATCAATGGCATGTTAAGTTTTATTATTTGTGTGTGTGTGTGTGTGTGTGTTCACGACAGATGAATATGAATACAGGTACGCATTGAAACAACGCACGTACAGAGGTCAGTTGACAACTCCCAGGAGTCAGCTCTCTCCTTCCACCCTAGAAGCTGGGGAGGGGACTTGTGTAGCGCGTGCGTTTACCCACCGAGCCTTCCTGTCGGCCCACGTGCACATTTGTTACTGCATTTTCTTGGTGGCAGATAACATAAAATTACATGTTTCCAGTGACAGCACCTTCAATGAAATGAAACAGAGTTTGACACTTCATTCTTTTGACGCTGATGGGAGGGCAGGTAAATAAGTTAGTGAGTTCTACCCATCCTTCTGTTCACAGAAGAAAACGTAAACAAAAGAAAACCCATCACTACTGTCTCCGGGTAGAGCAATTTCTCCCATCCTACCCTTATCTAAGACAGTTTCCACAGCGATGGCAAGATACCCATCTAGGTACTTCTGGTCACAGGAGCAGCTAACATACTGAGTGGTATTGGCAGGTACTTCTGGGAATTCCACATCTATCTTCCACTCCTCACATAGTATATAAATGGCATGTGCCCTCCTTGATAGCATAAAACTTATATTAAAAAAAAAATATCCATTTTAAAATTAAAATTTAAATACAGCAGAATCTATGTTGGGACAATTTCAACAGCTGGTTTCATTTTGTTGTTGTTGTTTACAAGTTATAATTTTTGGTGTTTTATTTCAGATTGATTTTTAAAAATATATTTTTTAGTTAATTCAACATTTTTTATTTTTTACACATACATTTATATTATTACACATATATACAATAAACTACCTATATCAAGAGGAACCATGACACAATCAGGAATTATATAAATTTTTTAACAGCATAAATGTTTAAAGTAGTCACAGTTCCTGTAAAATAAAATACACGAATGGATATCGAAAGCTAACATACTTCAGAATAGGGACGTTTCTTTGTACTAAGAGTGCGTGGTATACGTATGTGGTTAATGCATGCCTATGTGTGTGCAGGTGTAAGTGCAACTGTGCGCACACACGGGGGAGGAGAATGCCAGGTGTCCTGTTCTGTCTCCACCGTACTGAGGCCAGGTCTCTTATAGAACTTGAAGCTAGTCTGACAGCCACCAAGTCCCAGCCATCCTTCTGTCTCTGCCTTCCACAGCACTGAGGTTGGGGCAGTGCGAAGCTTTTTACATGGGGGCTGGGATCTGAACTCAGGCCCTCACACTTTCACACCAAGGAGAAGCCCAAGGAGCAGAATGTGTCTGAGGAAACGGACAATGCGCTTGAGCTGCTCAGGCTCAGCGCTCCACTCTTCTCTTTCCCAAGCCTACCTCATGACGGCTCCTATCTGCATTGCTTTTGTAAGCATAAGGAGGCCTGTGTGTCTGCCATGTTCCTCGACAGACACTTGGGTGTTAATACTTGTGACCGTGTAATGATCCTCCAGACCTTATGAGCAACAGGTGCCACAGCAGAGACAGGACTCTGCCCTTAAAACCTAGCAAGTAGGCCCCAACACGTGCCAAACAGGACCAGAGACCCAATCCATCAAAGACAATCCATATCTCCAAGTCTATAAATGTATGCTAACCTAGATTTTTGCCTTCTCTAACTCTGCCTCTTGCTAATTGAAGAGTGACAACCAGGATGTGGGTTTCTTGCAGCAAGCGTGGGGCCACATGATTTGGGCAAGTCCTCCATGCAGCTGTTGGCCAGCAATAAAGAGTTTCCTTTCCCTGTGGTGATCTCTGGTGATGAAATAACCATCTCTCAAGGCAATGGCTTCAAAAGGTGGATCCTTCAGGGAAATGATCAGAACGTACGGGTGGGGGCCCCGCACGTGGCATTGGCACGCTTGTGAAGTAGGCCCTGGTGAGGTCACAGATGTCAAATAGAAAGGATGAAGCCAGTATGTACTTCCTGTTACAGCATACTAGCCATGGCGCTCTTTCCTCTAGATCCATGAGAAAGAAGAGCCATGTTGCTTCCATGCTGCAGGGTTCATTGTGTTTTATAAAAAGGTACAGCACTCTGATGTATGTATGTATGTATGTATGTATGTATGTATGTATGGTATGTGGAAGAGGGGACTTGCTTGCAGTAAGTGACTGTAATGGGAATGGGGGGATGGTAGAGTTTTGAGGTACAGCTTTAAAAAAGTCCAACTGGAAACTTATTCTGACTCTAAATTGTCATGTTTTTGTATGTTGGAACCCAGACTGTGAAAGAAAGAAGGTGGCACCATGGTGGTGCTTTTGAGGAAGTTATGGGTGTCTTCAGTAGTCCCTTGCCTTTTACCTGGCATGCCAAACATAAAATGCACACATATACTCTCTCTCTCTCTCTCTCTCTCTCTCTCTCTCTCTCTCTCTCATACACACACACACACACACACACACACACACACACACAAACACAGAGGTATAATGAAAAGGAAAAAAATACTGAGACAATACCCCAGATACATTAGTTCCCGAAGGCTAAAGAGAAGCAAGTTCCTAATGGATCTACTATATTCATCTCTTATTCAAAAATGTTTATGTACTTTTTAACTATTTAAGACCCCATGAGTGACAAAGAAGAAGAACGAGTGTGTTCTTCAGGTAAAATCTGAACCCAATTGTCAAAATATTTCATAGCTGAAAATGTGCTATTCTTCACATCAATGTGTTGATGGGTGGCACAGGTAGAGGGAGTTGGGCTTTTTATTTGTTGTTGTATGTTTCTTTGAGACAGAGTCTCACTATGTAGCTCAGACTGTTCTGGGGCTATCTAGCCCAGCTGGTGTAGAACTCACAGTTTTCTTGCCTTGGCTTGCCAAGTGCTGGGGTGACAGAAATGTGTCACAATGATCAGCCGATGGGTTTTAAACATCCAATAAGCTGTTCAATCCTGCAGCTGTTTGTTCTCTGTTGCTTCTGAATCTAATCGTCCTCAAACAAGGCTGCTTGGACTTTGACACCACAACTCTCTCATCAAGAAATATGTAGGGTCTCTTTTCACAGCCATGTGAAGGCTCATGACATCCCCGGGCTGCACACTGGGCACACCTGCAAGGCTGTACCTCATTAAGTTCTAAAGTTAATGGACACTGTTGCTCTTGAGTATACAGGAAAGGGGCAAGTGCAGAGAAATATATAGGTGACAAGAGGCCTAAGACAGCAAGTAACCACACTGACAGAACTAATTATGGGTGGAAACTCATGAACCATTAAAATGATCTGCTTTCTCTATGTGACGTCTCTCCATAGTCTCCTTTATTGACAACATCATGACTCGGAGACAAAGTAGCAAAATCAAGGTGGTAGAAGCTACAAGTGGAGCTGGGGCTCAGGCAGGCTCTTGCCTGCTGTGCTACACAGCTCTCCGTGAGACTGTAAATGTGTTCACTGTGAAAACACTTGTGCTGTAGATGGGGGATACAGTATCCTCAGAAAGAACACAGAACTGAGGGAGCACTGTCTGATCTTCCAGAGGTCCTGAGTTCAAGTCCCAGAAACCACATGGTGGCTCATAACCATCTACACTGGGATCTGATGCCCTCTCTTCCGGCATGCAGATGTACATAAAGATAAGAGCACTTATACATTAAATAAATAAATAAACAAACAAACAAACAAATAAATCCTTTTAAATTCTAAAATAAAATGTCTATCTAGGTAGCAGGCAAGATGGTTCGGTTAGCCAAGTATGTGTGTTGCAAACACACAGACTTGAGTTCAATCCCCAGAAAATCATGCATTGAAAGAAAAGCAGGGTGGTTGGGCCTATTTTAGGGCTGTGGCCCCTAGTACAACTTCAAAATGCAATACTCTTAGATGTCTGAGAATGATTTTCTTAGTTGCACTTAAAAGAGAGAGCATGACAGCTAGAAGTGTTTTCAAAATGATCCCAACACTAAGGAAGAATAGATTAGATTAAAAACAAAAACAAAAACAAACCCAAGGATTGCTGGCAGGCCAGCCAGCTCTACTCTATGAGTTTCAGAGTTAAAAAAAAAAAAAAAAATGATGTCTCAAAAGAAAAAAAAAAAACCCATAACAAAACAAACAAACAAACACAAGGCAGACGGCAACTGGCTGAATCATGACAGCTTGAGGCCATCCTCTGGCCTCTGCAAGTATCTATGAACATATCCTCAGGGAGCCCAACCTTGCATAATTCTTAGAAACAAACAAACTTTTAAATCACTTGGTATTTCCCATCACCAAGAGGGCTGCCTTTCTGGCCTTTCTGGGCACCACTCTTCTGAGCCTAATTCACTTGCTGTGATGAACTTCAGAGGGGACAGCCATTGAGCAGGATGTCTCTCTGATGTTTAATTCCACTATTCCTTCCTTCCTTGCGTAGCACACCGTTCTCTCAGCCCCACCGGAGCAGCCTCATTCAGGGTCTGCATCAATACCTTCAGAGCTGAATTCATTCCTGTGGGGAGTCCGGCACGTCTGAACTTTCCAAAATCATTTGGCCCCCATTACCAGTAAGCACTGCTCTTAAATAGGACGAAACTTCAGCTAACTGGCTCCGTAATCACAGCTAAGCCGAACAAAAGCATCCAGGGGAGAGCAGCAGCAGTCACTTTTATTCCCATCACATAAGCTGAGAGGGGCAGAAAGTTGTGATTTCAGAATCAAGTGCTCTCCATGTGATCCTCCGGGCTTATTAGGGATGCAGACAGAGAGGAGCAAGAGGCTTCCTAAAAAAGTGTGCAGAGCCCCAGGACTCACTCAGATTAAACAAATTATTGTCAATACAATTTGAAAAGACAGAAAGGAGAGCAAATTCCACTGGAAGGCTTTTGAGTTTTAACAAATTCCCTCTCACTTGAGGCAGACAGGAAACACATCAGCAACACTCTTCCAAAGGCAGGCCCAATGCCAGGCGTACATACTTTCATGATCACAGCACTTGGAAGGTAGACGAAGGAGGATCAAGATTTCAAGGTCATGTTTAGTTACAGACGGACTCTGAGGTCAGACTGGTGGCCTTGCTGATGAGATGGCTCAGCAAGTAAGGGCTCTTGTCATCAAGTGTGATGACCTAGGTTCTCTTCCTGGGACTCACATGGCGGAAGGAGAGAGCTCACCTAGGCAAGCTGTCTCTTCTCTCCACACATGTGCCACTGCAAGTGTGTTTCTCCCCACTAAACAAACTATACACGTTTTTCTCCCCCCTAAACAAACAAACTATACACATACAGTCATAGATAAATGTAATTTTGAAAGTTAGGGGTGGGGGCAGGTGGTCTGGAGAAGTAGCTCTGTGTTTAAGACTATGAACTGCTCTCCTAGAGGACCCAAGTTCAGTTCCCAGCACTCAAAATGGGTAGCTCAGGACTGCCTGAAACTCTAGCTCCAGGGGATCAGATGTCCTCTGGGACCACCTGTACATACATACACACATATACACTCACAGACGAACACACACACATTCATTATTTAAATTAAAAATAAGTAAACAACTTTACAAAGTAAATAATTGGACTGAATTAACTGTCATAAAATTTATTTGGAAAGAAAAACTGTAAAAAGAACAAGTGAGGCAACAGTTATTTTTATGTTTGTACAAATATGAGATTATTTATATTACACTTAATGCTCTGTAGGCATTTTATTGAATAGGTCATATTTATATTCTTGGAAGTACTTCATCAAAATGCCTCTCTGGCTGTGAGCTATTTCTATCTACAGTGAGTTTCATTTGGAAGGTGCACAAATGCCTGGTCAGAGGGTGGGGTGGGGGATGAAATGAGAAAGGACAAAGACGTAAGATCAGTCTAAAGACATCAGTCTAAAGTGGATGCTGGGGAATATCCAAATGGCAGCTGCACACATGGAAGGAAGGGATTGTGACACTCTGAGGTCTGGAGGTGTGTTCCTGGATAAAGAAATGTGTATATAGCGGGCATCTGTGTGTGTGTGTGTGTGTGTGTGTGTGTGTGCGTGCGCACGCGTGTACATGTGTGTGTGCATATATTTATGTGGTGTGTGTACCTGTATATATGTATGTATAGATGGGTGGCATGTGCACATGTGTGTATCTGTGTGTGCAGACATGTATATGTATGTGCCTGTGCCTATGTGTCTATGTGTGAATGTGTGTCTGGGTGTGGTAAACATAGAAAGCATACATTTTCCCACACTATCCACATTTAAGTATACAATAAATGGCTTTAGGTGCTTCCATATTGTTACTCAACAGTCACAGACATCCAATCCTTCTTCAGAACTGATCACATGCAGCATTATGAGTCAGCTATCTCATGCCCTGTCCATATTCAGAAGCCATCTCTGAGATAAGCAGAAGTGATACAAAGCAGACCTCAACCCAGAGAAAGAGAGGCAAAGGCTTTATCTCACTTGGTCTTTTCACTACCTTTATTGCTTGTCTTTAAAAGCATCCACTTTCAATATTCCTCAGTATCCACTTTAGATTGAAGAAAAGATCCCTTGGTCCCTGAAGTTCCATATTCCCTAAGAACTTAAGAACAGCGCCTATTGCTAGCAGGGCCACAGCCATGTGTGAAAGCAGAGACCTGATGCCATCCCATCTTCATAGACATGAAAGTCACCCAGTTTGTAAAAATGGTTAGGAAATTAAAGATGGGTTGGGGAGATTGTTCAGTCAGAAAGGTCTTGCGCTTTCCTTCCAAACACATGAATCTCAGGATGATCCCTAGAAGTCAGTCAAAGGGGCAAAAAGGCAGGGTGTGCTGGCACGTGCTTGTAATCCCAGCACTGGGACAGAGGGGGGACTCACTGCTGGTCATCCCAGCCTACCTCAGGAATTCAAGCTGTGGAGAGACGCTGTCTCCAAAAACAAGGTAGATGACACCTGAGGAACAGCACTGGAGTTCATCCTCTGGCCTCACCGTGGAGGCACATGCATGTGCGTGTATACAGGCTCACACAAGTGCACACATCTGCATGCACACACATACATGTGTACCTGTGAGTACACACACACGCCACACACTCACAGAGAACCCAGTCCTATATCATCAGTTGTAGCTCTGTGGTGCTGAGAAAGATGCCACGAAAAGCAGTGATAGGATTTCAGAGACTCGGTGTGACACAGCCCATCGTGAGTGACACTTTCTGTCTGATATTTTCATCTATGTGTTTACTGAACAGGCTCCTACTTTCATCTATATTGTTTTGATTAATGTGTGAATGGGTATGAGACTATGGAAGAGAAATCGAAGGTGACTGCGCCTTCAAATAAGTGAAAATGAGAGCCCTATCTTACACTTACTGTATTTAATGGCTAAAATACCTCTATTATTATTATTATTATTATTATTATTATTATTATTATTATTATTATTATTATTATTACCATCTACTTTCCCTGACTTTGGTTTTGAAGTAATGATATAAAATTCATTTTATTTCTTTTCCAAGCCTGGCTCTTTCACACACAACACCAGACTTGTCATATCTGAGGAATTATTAAAATAAGATGGAGCCTGATATTTCTGGGCAGAAAAGCCTCTTTGAGCCAGCGTCCTCAGGAGAGACTCAGCCTCCATCTCATTAGTCGGTGCTGAGACACGTCCTAGTCTTGGAGTTCAAGGTGATGAAAGATTAAGGCGTTGGGCCTCATCTCATTCCGTATGCAGTGTGAGTCCTTCCCTGCCCATGAACACGAAATTACATTGAACCTGGGGAGTCTAACTCCATTAATTTTAAATGGAAGATTAATTTAACAATATGCGGCAGGTATTTGTTACAGACCTATCATGTAAAAGTGACAGTTGGCAATAAATTGTACCGGCTCATACTGGCCAGTGGCCCTGGCTCGAATAAATCAGGAGGTATTTCCATGTAATTGCTGTTTTTTAAGACGGGGAAATGGGTGATGTGTTTCTCTGATGAAAGACCAGGGCAAGCCCATTCAAAGAAATGGTGGCTGATATGAAAGCCACACTGCAGCTCTAGAGGGAAATGTTTTTCAGGAGCATCACTACAATAACTAGCGACGAATAACAAATACCGAGCTGATGTAGAGCAAGATTTAAAAAAAAAAAAAACCTACAATAATTCTGTTGAGTGAAATTGCCATGGTATTTTTTTTTTATGAATTTCCTTGAGGTAATTACAGTAAGAATACCCCAGAAATAACCAATTGCAAGCAATAAAGAGAGGATGAAAAGAGAAGGAGAGGGGAAAAAGGTATAGCGGCGATAAGGCCGAGAGAGAGTCTGCCTTTTCGACAAGCAACTGTGATAATAAATATACATAAAGAATTTGTAAGACTTGGAGGTAGGGAGAACAAAAAGGGGAAGATTGCAATTGAAGTAGACCATTTTCAAAGACAAAAGCATGAGGTTTTCTTTTTCTTTCTTTCTTTCTTTTTTTTTTTTTTTCTGCCACGTTGTAACTCTTTCTTAAGGCTCTCAAAAGCAAATACTCATCTTCAAGTAAATTAGAGGAAAAAAGAAAGACCCACAATGGCTTAGTGCTTGACTGCTTGGAGGTAAGCCAGGCAAGAGAAAGGAGCAGGCACAGGAGGCTTAGGGGACTATCAGGAGAAGCTACACGTGGGAATGGCATCCAGGCTGAGGTTCCCCCCCCCCCTCCCTGCCCAAGGAGAGCATCATTCTCATCTCTCATGTGAAAGCTGCTGGCTGGCCAGCACTCAGGGAAAGGGAAACACTCAAGGACTTACGTCTGCAGTGGAGCCTTCCCTTCACGCACCCTCTCATGTACTCAAAGGATCACTGAGACACCAGCTCAAAGGTCTGCCTCTCATAAGCATGGCTCATCTCGGTGCCTGCTAGTTAGCAATCTGAGGAGCAGGGGGAGTTAGGCAGCTCTTGAAGATGTTACTTGACACATCCCCTGACTCAACTCTCCACCTCCTTTCCAAGACATCCTTCCTCAGAGGCATCAGTGAAGGGCCAATCACAGCAGCGCACTTTCCGGCTGTAGCCCCTACAGAGGCTCTGGGCTGCCAGAATGGGATTGTTTCTAACCCCTCTGAGGGTCTCCGGTAAGGGTCTTCTTGTCAAGCCAATGCCAACCTCATCCCATTCTCCTGAAGCATTAACTCCTGACATACAGCAGGACTGCTGGAAGAGACCATCGCAACATCCTATTTGGCCTTATCCTATAAACTCTTACTCATCCTTTAAAAGCAAAAACAAAACAAAACAAAACAAAACAAAAAAAACAATTCTAACTCCTCTACGAAGAAGTCAACGTCTAGTCTAAGTGTTCCCTGGGAGAAGGCCAAAATACTCTACTTTCCCCAAACATCAGGTCAACAAGCACAACAGACACTGGTTAAATTTGTGATGGCTGGAATAGCTTAAGCAAGGTATTTCAGAAGACATGACATCATGGCTAGGAGAGAAGAGATAACAGAGGCCAAGCTGATGGGCCTCAGTGTCTTTTATTAACACATACCGTGATCAATGGTTTGGAGTTTACATATCATTATATAGGGCCTAAAAGTAAATTAAAGTAAAATACTTGGGAACAAATAGCAGTGGGTTCAGGCTGGGGAGATGGCTCAGTCGTCTGTCAGGTGGCGGCTGTATAGTCAGTTCAGTTCCCTAGAATCCACATTTTTAAAAAGCTTGCCACCATGTTGTATAGCCATAAATGCAAGCTCTGAGGAGGCAGAGATAGAAGGCAGCAAGTTTCAGGTTCGATGAGAGACCCCCATTCACCCCACCTGACACTGACCTCTACCTTCTGAATGTACACACACACACACATACACACACGATAGTGACAGATAGAGATAGCCATCTTTTAAAGTTTTTTCTTTCTTTCTTTCTTTCTTTCTTTTTTTTTTTTTTTTTTTTTTTTTTTTTTTTTTTTTTTTTTTTTGGCCAAGTTTACTTACAGAACTAAATTTAGTTAGAATTACAGAAGAAAAATCAACTAAGAAATTCGATGGGCTAGAAGAGTAGCTTAGCAGTGTAGTGATCATAATATTTACTTACCAATACTAAGGAGGCAGGGAGGGAAGAGTACAAAGAGGTAGGCCTGGTGGTGGAAGCTTGCCGTCTCATCTGCTCAGTACTCTGAAGCAGGAAAACTGATCGTTGAAAGCCTGCCTGGCCCACGGAGTGAGTTCAAGACCAGCCTAGGCAATGCAATGAGACGCTGGATCAAACTGGAAACCGTATCAGCTGTACAGCGCTTGCTTGGAAAAGCCAGTGTGGGGCCGAGGGTACAGCTCAGTAGTGTAAGTGCCTGCCTGTAATCTCCCAGGGAGAGGCTGGGGCTATGCAAGGTGGGAAGGTGGGAAGGTGGGAAGGGATAGCGTGTTAGCACAAACTGCCCATGCCCAGCAGGCCTGAAGCTCTCAGGCAGTTTATTGCTAAGATATTTGGTTTATTATCAACAATCTGTCTAATTTCATGGACTGTATTGGAGGTACTATGGAACAGAGCAGATCATATAGGAAAAGGGGGGAAGGAAAACCCTTCTGCTCTGCCTTCTTGTCTTCAAGGAGGAGTCGAGGAGGAGGTGGAGACTGGGGGCACGAGAGCCGATACAGAGGCAGCGTCTTCCCTTCATCATGGCGACAAGGGATGCTGGCGACGGCTGCCTCCAACCATTCTCTTCTGTGCTTTAATGTTAAATTTCTTATGGGAGTGCATCACCTAATTAGAGGAATTGATAACTGCACTGTTCCATAATGAGGCCAATACATTTCAAAGTCATTAAAGATAACCAAGGCAATAAGTCTGGGTTTAAGCGGCGTTTCCTCAGATTTCACAGTCTGCGTGTTGCAAGTGTGTGTGGGGGGGGGGGTGTGGGGGGGAAGCAATCCCTGACTAGTCAACTGTAAATGCCGGGTTATTGGAATCTTTAAAACAGGCAGCAAGGAGAAAATTACATGGCCAAATCTCTTTTTTCCAGTTAATGAAGAATTAAGACTCCCATTTACCACATTAGAAGGTTCATCGGGGGTCCAGGCACTCCATAGATGGCGCCTGACAGCAGTGTCAGTGTATCTGAATCCTGACGCTGGAGTACGTGACAGAGGATCATTCATAACTGTCGTATCTACTTACTGCTCTCATTGTCGTACGGCTAAGGGAATCCAGGCTGTGGAGCTGTCTGCCTCTGCCGTCCCCTCTCAGCCCTGCTCCATGAGGAAGGCAGTCCAAGGCCCATTCCCATCCCGTTATCCCATCGGCACATTGTAAGGGGACAACAGAGTCAGCTGGCTTCCAGCAATCTCAGTGTCCTGGGAATGAGACATTCCCTGGGATGAACAGTCACACAATGGCATGTGGTGTCAGCGCTCAGAGAAAGCACGTTAGAGGAATGGCCCTACAGAGAAAAGAGGTGTGTGTGTGTGTATGGCGGGGGGGGGGGGGGGGGGGAGGTCTGAGGTCAATGTCAGGTGTCTCTCTCAGTCACTTTCTACCTTCTTTTTTTGAGACAGAGTCTCTCAAATCTGAAGCTTGACAATATGGCCAGTCTGGCTGACCACTAAGCTCTTGGGACTCTTCTGTCTCTGTCTCATGAGTGCTGAGATTATAGGCACAGAATTTTTTTTTTTTTTAAAGGGATCAAACTCAGGTTCTCATATTTGTATGGCAAGCGTTGCATTGTCTGAACCATCTCTCCCACCCAAGAAAATATTTCTGATGGTATGACATCACACAGCACCAACACCAACAAGAAACAATTAAGAGTTTTTCTTTGGTAATAAGACACCATTTCTTCGGTGCTAGAGGGCTCCAAAATGAAATTTTCGATGGCAGGGAAGCTGATATAAAGACGTCTGTAACCAAGCCAATCAGTAGATTTTGAAGACAACATATCACAAATAGAAAGTGCAGCACAATCTATAAGCATCCCTGCAGAGAAGGAGCCGAGTTACGGCGATGTCACCAACACACAAATCCAGAGTTCCTGCGGAGAAACCTCAACACACTCTCCTGAGCAAGAGGGAACCTGCGAAAGGAAATGAGAGCTGTGGTTCACAGGTAGCTCCACAGGGCAGGCTATGGGCCTCTGAACCCCGGGTTCCTGTGATGGCAAAGGAAACTTACCAACTACCAACTGCTGTTTGTAATAAACTCAAGACCAGCGAGGTGTACGCAGCAAGGTTCAGGACAGCCTGTGCAACAGTAAGGCTGTCTCAAAACATCAAGAACCAAAACGAAATGTAAGGAAGTGGGGGATGCGATCATAGACTGCAAAGGATAAACAGAGGGAAGAGGAAAGAGAGCAGGAAGGGATCTAGGGATGGGAGGAAACGAGGCGGGCGGGGGGGGGGGGGGGGGGGAGCAGAAGGGAGGGGGAGGGGCACGTCATTCAGCCTCTCATTACCAGACTCATCTACAAAGTTCAGGCAGAGAAGGTGCGCGAAGCCAGGAACAGTTTCTTCCTTTCGGTGATCATTTTCCCAGCCCAACGTCAATTTTTCACTGCATAGCTCATTTTTAATAGGCAGATAGCCAGATAGTTTATTATATTAGAAAAAAGAGAAATTACGGGCTAAATTCAGAAGAAAATTGGCCAGAAATAGCTGCTCTCATGTACACAGTGAGTTTGCGGGGACAGCCTCACTAGGGTAACCATATTGAGTGTCCCTGTTTCAGGTTCTTTTCTCTGCCATACCAGATAATTAGCCATCAAGCCAACCGCTAATTATATATTCACCCTCTTTTTTTTTTATTTTTAAAATGCAAAACTGGAAGGCCCTGCAGTTGCCTTAGTTAGGGATTTCATTGCTGCGATGAAGCACCATGACCGAAGCAACCTGGAGAGGAAAGGGCTTTATTCGGCTTTTACTTCCACACCGTAGTGCATCACTGAAGGAGGTCAGGACAGGAACTCAAACAAGGCAGACACCAGGAAGCAGGAGCTGATGCAGAGGCCGTGGAGGAGTGCTGCTGACTGGCTTGCTCCTCGTGACTTGTTCAGCCTGCTTTCTTACAGGACCCAGGACCACCAGCCCAGGGTGGCACCATTACTAATTAAGAAAATGCCCCAAAAGCTTGCTTTTAGCCAGATTTTATGGAAATAGTTTCTCAATTGAGGTTCTCTCATTTCAGATGACTCTAGCTTATATTGACTTGACATAAAAACCAGCTGGCACACCAGTTATGGCAACAATCACATACATACATTCATACATACACACATGCACATACATACATAAATACATACATACATACATACATACATACATAGCAGTATTCCTATGAAATTAGGCACATTTTTAGAATATGGACTAAACAGAAGGGAAATTTCATTTTAAATACAGTGTGGCAAGAATCCATAAAGAAGACCATGCCAGAATAGGTGGCAACTTGACCTTCAACTTATTTGCACCTCTTAGAGGTACATGCCCTGAGGTCACAGGAAATGAAGGACCTGAACATTCCTCCTCCTTCTCCTCATTGTCACTACAGCCCCACGTCTGTCATCCCACGCATTACACTACAGCTCCCAAGTCAACAAGCCTACCTGTTGTGTGTGTGTGTGTGCGCGTGTGTGTGCGCGTGTGTATGTGCGTGTGTGTGTGCGCGCGCGTGTGCATGTGTGTGCGTGTGTGTGCGTGTGTGTGCGTGCGCGCGTGTGTGTGCGCATGTGTGTGCGTGTGTGCGTGCGTGCGTGTGTGTGTGTGTGTGTGTGTGTGTGTGTTACCAAGGAAGAAACTGAGGGCCCTGAATATGCTAGGCAACCACATGCTTCCAGCCCCTCAGGAAGGAACTCTGGCAGTCCCTCACCATTGAGCCAGCCCCTCAGCCTATTACTAGGAGATTGTAGGCAAGTGCTCTACCACTAAGCCACTTTCCCAGCACCACCCTCTCCACCCACTGGGGGAGGTGGGGCATGGGGGGAGAAAAGGCTAGTCAGGTGCACTACCACTGAACTACAACCTAACTTCCTCACTAGGACACTCCAGATTAGGAGCTTTATCACTGACTCATACTCCCATCTCCTTACTAGAGGCTTCTAGCCAAGAGCGCTAACACTGAACCCCACATGTAGCCCCTCGATGCAGTATTCTAGACAAATGCTCTAAGCTGAACCATGCCCCTGACTCTCACTGGGGGATTCCAGGCAAGTGCTCGATAGATACACCCCTAGCGCTGTACTGAAGGATCCTAGGACGTGCCTCCCCCATGACCTGAATTTCCAATCTTCCCTTTAATAGTTTCACATTTTAGAGTCACATTGAAGCATTGCCCAAGCTGGCCTTAAACTCATACTATTGGCCAGCCAATCCATGAACTTGTGGTCCTTCTGCCTCAGCCCCTCCAGCAACTGAATTAACAAGCCTCTCCCTACCAGTGTGACCTTAGAGTTGTTAATTCTTCAAGGAAGATGAAGAGTTTTCTCTCACTCTGCTTACTATGCTCTATGTCCTGAGGTGGAACTATAATAAAATGAAAACTTGAAATAAATAAATAAATAAATAAAATGAAAACTATAATAAAATGAAAACTATGTATTCAAAACTTGAGTACATGGACAGAGAGGTGGGAACACTAGACAGCGACAGTGAAAGGAACGGGTAACGCCATACTGAAAAAGAGATCAGTAATAGTGATAATGATTGATAGTGATGACAAAGGCCCATTTGGAACAGCAGCTTGCTGAAGAATTCCAACCTTCACAAGTAGGTTGTGAGTTTAAACACAAAGGCAAAAACATGTCTGTAAAGAACACCCTGCTGTTCTCCCTGACATAACCAAACAGGGGACGAGGAGGGTAGAGAAAGTGACACAACCAACAAAGTCTTTAGACAAAGAAAATAATAAATATATAAGTTGCATGACGAACTGGTTACTTCTACTGGAATGTACTGGAATGAATTGTCTGTCTCAGGCTGGGAAGAATATACAGTGAGATTCGGGCTCTTGAAGGAAATTATTAAGGAGAGTCATATTAGCTTTCTCTGGAGCACACTCGTTTTTCGGTATTGCCACTGTATAGACCAATTATGATACCTTTCCATGCTGAGAAATGATTGTTCTGCTAAGGCAGCTCCAGGAAGGATGGAGAGCCCTACATATTTAACCTTGGGGGATTTTTGTTACGGCTGCTGCTCCCTTGCCAGTTCCCTCAGATGGAAAACATCTCCCATTAATTTAAATGCAAAATTTGTTTCAGTCTTCTCCAAAGTTACTTGAAAAATGTTACGCACAAAGCAATAAAGTTTTTATGCTCTTAAGACCACTAATGCTTTGAGCTTCATATTCATTTTGCAGAAATGAACATTTTATGGTTCACAGAGGAATAGCTACATGAATAATGTTGGAGATTATAATGCATCTAGCAGAAAGAGATTAAGTTTATGTAAACTATTTAATCAGACATGAAATTTTCTCAAGGGGATAAAAATTCTGACCTATTTCGTTTACTTTAAAAATACTAATACTGGGTTCCTAACAATTCCCCCACTTAGATCATGTAAATATTCATTAAAGGTGGATTTTTTTATTTAAAAATTTAAGTTTACACATGAAAACTGTATTTATAATATCCTATCCCATCCCTTTCCCCCCTGCTCTTCTTGTGTCCCCTTCCAATTCCTCTCAAATCCATGGCCTCTTCTTTAATTACAGACAGACGGACAGATGGACTCCTGCTGAGTCGACTCGATGCTGCTGGTATGTGTATGTGTCTAGGGCTGGCCATCGAGATTTAATGCCCTTATATGAAACCAATTAGAGAAGCTCAAACTCACAAGTAACGCTCCAACCAGCGAATCGCCATTTTGAGGGAGCCGCTTGCAAAGCCTGTGGGAGCAATCCAGTTGAGTGTCTCATGCTAAGATCCTTCTGTAGCTATCAAATACATCTCCACAGATAACACTTACACAAACACACAGGACTTTCAGTGAGCTAATCATGTTTACTGCACACTTAAGCACGCGCACGCGGGCGCACACACGTCTTGAGTTCATCTTTCGGAAACTTCCTTCTTCTTTTACTACAGAGTAGTCTTCAAACGCTCACATCTGCGGGTTCACGGGGCAGGTATTTTCTTACTTCTGATTTACTGCACTCAGCGCAATGGTTCTGAGATCCATGCGTGTTACGGTGAATCAGTAGTCTCATTTCAGAGCTTAGCGATAACCATTATAAAAACTTGCCAATTTTTTTTTCTAAATGAAATGGGCACTGCTTACTTACCTTCTAGCTGTAGACACTATGAGAACGCTACTATGGACATCAGTGCCCAAGTGTGGTGTTACGTTTTTTACTTCTCTTGGGTGAAGTCCTTATTCCTTATTATCCTGGTTTTAGGATATGTTAAAGAAGCTCATCAGGAAACACTTCCAAACTTTATAGAGTTAATGAACCATTCAAACACCGGCTCATCTCCTTTGCAAAGTTGAAGCAGGCATCTTCCTGGGTGTTAGCCACGATCCCGAGACACACCCACACCGAAGGGACATCTACTCAAGACCTCACTCAGACGACTTAGCATCTGTGAGGCCAAGACATGAATGGCTTGAAAGCCTTGTGAGATTCAAATCAGAGAAGAACTCCGGGGAGCCTGATTCGACCTGGAGTCCTGTCAACACTTTGTTTTGTAGGGAAGTGCTCGAAAACTCTCTTCTTGGCTCATTCCTGGTCAAGTTGTCAGTAAGGAGGCGGCATCTGCTGGGTGGCTGGTGCTGGGCCCAACTTGTCACTCTGTCAAAGACTCTGGCGTAAACACCACGGCCCTGGCATGGACATGGGACTGTCAGGCAATCTGGCAGAACCATCACTGGGGAAGAGTTTTAGATGGCGTGGACAGAATATACAGTAGCCCTCATCAATAGGCTCGGCAGCCTGTTGACATGAAGAGCTGGGCCAATGCCATTCGCTGGCTGTCAGCTTGATCACGCCGCTCTCTACAGTTTAGGTAGGATGTACCAGCAACCGCATCTAAGAATTGAGTGGTGGACATGCATGCAAGCACGTGTCTCTGTGCCTGTGTGGGTGCGTGCATGCGTGTGTGTTTATCTGTCTCTGTGTGTGTCTGTGCGTTCATGTGTCTGTCTGTATCTGTGCATGCAATCACTGTTGTCTAGTCTAGATTTGTGTATGAAATAAGAGAGGTTGATAGCAGAGTTCAGCTACTTTGGGAAGAAAGGTATCTGGTCACAGGAAGAAGCCTCTTTGGTAAAACGTGGGACATACTGAGACTTAAGTGTTCTGCTTTCTCCCATTGCTAACTGGATATGAAGGCAAATTTACTGCCCCTTTAGAGGTGTTCTCACTGATAACTGCTAGGCCTAAAAACGGTCTTATTTTTCCATATGACCTCTTCTAAGAGTACAGAAGGACTCAGACGTCACAGTGAGTTTCTGTGAGTCAGAAGATGAAAGACCATGATTATCTTGGACATGCACAGACGTGGCAGGGGTTTATGTCTCCTTCTGGGATGTCAAGAGTGAGCCATACGTGAGCTCATCTTAACAGATTCCTGGGACTAGAACTTGTAATCAATATTGCTATGGTTTGAATTACTGTCCCTTCGAACATCATGTCAAAGGGACCGTACAAGCATGAGGATCTGAGTTCAGGTCCCCAGCACCTGTGTAAGAAATCCGGACATACTGGCTCGCATCTGTAATCCCAGCGGCGAAAAACAGGAGATGAGACAGGGGGATCGAAATGTGAGGGTCGGGGTGGGAGGGTTGGGGGGGGAGGGGCGTTGGTGCTCACTGACCAGCCAGCATGGCAAAAACAGAGAGCTCCAGGGTAAGTGGAAGACCTTGTCTCAAACGTGGACGGTGCTTACAGCGAAGCCTGACAAATTCCAGGAGCCATATGGTAGAAAGTGAGAGCAGGCTCACAGAGGTTGTCTTTTGACATCCACGTGCACACACCCTGGCACGCCGTTCTCTACTCCCCACACGTACGCACAATAAAAAGTACAAAGTAACAGAGGAAGAGACCAGTGTCCTCTGTCTACTATACATGCATGTATGCATGGACAACTGCACACACAGGACACTGTACAAATACGCATACATGGTGGGAGGGGTGAGTGTCAGCTTTAATCCTCAGCGTATCAATACTAAGCTGGAACCTTAAGACCAGTGGTAAAGCCCTTCCCCTCCCCCCCATGAATGGATTTCGCTATTATCTCACTAGTACATCTGATAAGAAAAGTTCAGTTCTGTCTTCTTTCTCACTGTCTCTATCTCCTCTTCCTTCTACAATGGGTGACCTTTGCCAGAGGTAGGCACTGTCTTCCTGGCTTTCTCAGTCTCCTCAACCAAATTGTTTTCTTTTGTTTATACATGATGGGGTTTGTGGCACTCTGCTATCGGCCAGAAAGCATGCTGTTTGAAGTCTGAGACTATCATTGAAATGGTTAGGGTCAAGGCTGGGAAGAAGTCTTTTTTTTTTTTTGCACACTATTTGCAAGTGTGAAAAGACCTGAATTCAGATCCCCTGAACCGGCGTGCAATGTAGTAGCATGGACCTGCAATCGAGGTGTTCCCACAGCCAGCTGGGAGACTGAACTGGAGAATCTCTTGACACTCACAGGCCAGATAACCCAGCGCATAGAGTGGCAAGCAAGACTGCATCTCAAACAAGAAGGATGTTGAAGACTGACATATGACTTCCACACAGGTACCATGATACATATATGCCTGCACTCACACACTTAAATGCACAAATATATATATATATATATATATGTATATATATATATATATATATACACACACACACACATACATACATACATACATACACCACACACATACACAGCACAGATATTTAAAAAGATTGTTAGGATCATTATGTTCCATGGCTTATAGAGAAGTTTCTAATCACCTTTAAAGCTTACATTATTCCAATTTTATTTCCTGTCATGTGGCTGGCTAGGATTTGGGGCCAGTGGGGAAAAGAATTGTGGAAGCAGAGTCTCTGTATAGTCCAGGATGGCTTCAAACTCTTTATGTAGCTGGGAATGACCAGGAACTTCTGACCCCTCTGAGCCCAATTCTGGAAGGTGGGGATCCTCCTACCCCGGTTTCCAGAATGCTAAGATCACATGCGTGCACCACCACACCAGGCCCTGATGGCTAGAACCTAATGCCACATTCTCAGCCCACCCTCATATAACTAAAGATGGGGTACAGTGCAGTCCAGCATGGCAGTCAGACACTCACTGTATAAATCCTCCAAATAAAACCTTTGGAAAGTGGCCCAAAGAGTCACATTGCAGTGGGATCTAGTACATTCTTCAGCTATCTCAAGAACTTTCTGAACTGTGTGACAGGGCGTAGTCAGAGGGTGGGGTAGGAATGTTGACAGGGGATGTAGGGGAGGCAGGGGTTGGACAGGGATACAGGGGGTGTTGGACAGGGTCTAAGTGTTTCTACCAGCAGCGAAAGAACAACACTTGTCACGGGAAACAACACGGATTACAAAAAGTGCGTGAAAGGGAGCTCCCTCCTGACATTTGCCACTGTCCTGCTTAGCATTCCCTTCCCACGTGTCCCCCGAGAGCGTGGCTCCTTTCAGATGCCCTTTCCTGACCTCTACAGTTGTTCCTGTTCAACACAACTCCAGTCTCAACACTATCAGACCATTTCACAGTGACGCCACTGTTCTCAGGCAATGTCAGACCATCGCCAACAAGGAGCGGGTAACCTGTGCTGACAACATATTACGGCCCTGCCATAAGCAATCATCGTCTCTCCCAAGCAAGATGGCAGTCGAATTAGAGCTGGGTATGTAACGACACGCATAGAAAATTGGCATAGCAGTTTGCTAAACAGAAACAGGGCAGCAGCCACACGAGACGGGCAGAGGAACAACTGGGCTAAATGTTTTGGCTCGTGTCAGCCAGGAGCGGGATTGTGAAGAACCGCCCACCGTCCCCCAACACACACACACACACACACACACACACACACACACAAATGAATGGGGACCCTCTGTCCTTCTGATGTGCCAGCTTACCTCATTCCTCAATCCCTCTGCGGTGCTGGAGTGTTGGGTTCAGAGAGGAGGAGAACTGACATACATCAAGTTCAAAAAATATGCGTAGGTAGCAGGAAGGTTCAGTGACTCGTTGAGAGGAAGGAGGAAGGCCTTGCCAGTTACAAAAGGACTGTGCTCAGCAAACAACCAGGAGACTCGGGAAATGCCCTGCCCAGGTGGTAAACTAACTGCCATGCAAGCATGAGGACTGGAGACCCGTTCCCCAGAAGCCATGTTTTTGCAAAAGCTAAAGGTTGTTTGTGTGCATGTGGCATCGCAGGACTTGGAAAGGCTGAGACATGTGGATGCCAGGGGCAGCCAGAATGGCCTGAGGGGCTAGCCTCAGTTCTCAGCGAGAGATGACATCTTGAAAAGGGAGCAGGTGAGGTGGCACAGTGGGCAAAAGCGTTTGCTGCGCAAGCTTGACAAGCTGAGCTTGCTCCTCAGGACTGATGGTGGAAGGGGAGAAGTGACTCTTAAAAGCTGTTCTCTGACCTCCACACATGTGCACTGTGACACAGACATGAGTGTGTCCCTACTTAAATACAATAATAATAATAATAATAATAATAATAATAATAATAATAATAATAATAATATAAAATAATAGTCTAGTGCTTGAGGAGCAACAGCTGAGGTTGTCCTCTGATCTCTACGTGGCGTGCTCACTTACAAGCATCCATTTACATACAGGAACACACACATACACACACACACACACACACACACACACACATACACACACACACACACACGGGGAAGATCACATAAGGCCAGGTAGAGGCTGGACATGAAGTTCTTAAGAGGTGGGAAGAAGACTGAGAAGTGCTGTCTTCCCACATAAAAAGAACCCTCGGCGACGGAGGTATCAGTTGATGATGAAAGGGCCTCCTTGCCTGAGCTTTCTACCATACCAAGGGCCAGGAGGGGTTAAGGTGCGACAGCGTGTCCCACCTTTGTCAATGATACACCTGAGAAGGACAACCAGACAGGCAGGGAGAAACAGAACAGGAGGGAACTAGCGACAACTAGGTAGTAAGAGACCAAGGCACATGGCCTCTAGGAACCCCAGCACAGGAAAATGAGGGTGTACCAGGATGTGGGGAGCTTTTTCCCTCCACAGCAGAAGACTATAGTTCTGGACCTTCATGGGGGCCTGGACAGACACTTGTTGTATTCCGCTCTGCTGCTGTCTGCTCACGCAGAGCTGGTATGACATAGCAGGTCTCTGGCAGCTTGACAGTCATTCATGGCTATGAAGGGAAACTGACCTGTAGCCACAGTAAGACTGTCCTTCGTGACTGAGACATGATGCAAGAGATACCTGCATCGCCACTTGCGTGACCCTCCTTTCCCCTTCAGCCCACTTTGATATAGTCACAGGTCAGCGTGACTATACAGAGCAGCGTGAGGAGGATAAAGTCCTAGTTTATTAACCCGACATGCTGAAGATCTAAGTAAAAGTCAAACACACAAAATTCACTTCAAAATCCAAACGTCCTTTGCAGAAACATCAAGAGGGAAGAGGCATGGACCAGGACGACCCTGTGGAGGTCATCAGGGATCCTCCTCCTATGTGAACTGTGCTGATGATACGCAGCTCATTATCAGGGGTCTGCTTCTAGGAGGCCACCCAGGGACAGTATCATTAGAGTCCCCACACACTCATTACGCCAGAGCACCACCACACAACAGCCCTGGCTTTAAGGGACAGAAAGTTCAGTCCCCAGGCCCACCATACTTAGGCCCTATTAATCTTTTGAATAAGGGGAAATGCACGGGCTGTTTCCTCCCACGATTAAAAACCTCAGTGGGTTGGGGTGATTGGCTCATTCAGAAAAACCAAAGCAAGTGCACAAATCTATGATGGCGGTATTCCTGCAGGGAGACACAGGAAGCAGAGACGGGAGAATGTGGAAGCTCTCAAGCCAACTAGCACTCATCGTGAGCATAAGGACTTGAGTTCATTCCCCCCAAGAGCATAGTTAAAAAAAAAAAAGCCCAGCACTCATAACCCCACTAGCACTGGGGAGGTGGAGACAGGCAGACAGAGGAGGCTTGCTGGCCAGGTCAGGGAAGGGACCCTGCCTCCAAAAGCAAGGTGGATGAGTACTAAGGAAATGTCTCTTTGGCTAAGGGTGTTTACTGACATGTATAAACATGAGGACCTTAGTTTGAATCCCCAACACCCATAATAAAGAGCTAGCCATGGCTGTAATCCCAGCATTCATAGGAAGAGACTGAGGCATTGCAGTAGCTGTCTGACTAGCCAGCCTAGCCTAAACAGTAAGTTTCCGGGTCAGTAAGAAGTCCTGATTCAAGGCACTAGCGTGAAAAGTGATAAATACCTAAAGTCTTGCTCTGGCCTCTGCATATGTGCTCGGGTATGCACATCTAGATACTGGGATGTATACAGCGCGCGCGCGCGCGCGCACGCACACACACACACACACACACACACACACACACACACACCTATAACGAGGAGGGGAAAGTCAGAATGCACTACGTGAGTTTTTGAAGAATATTATCATGATACCGTCTCTGGAAAGAAAAGATCCCATGTTGACAAAACTATAAAATACAGCTGGGGAAAGTGCTGTGCACGCCAGAGGCATGCAGACTAAATTCTTTTTTGTTTTGGGGGGCTTGGGTTTGGAATGTGAATGTGGGCTTGGAAAAGGAAGAAATAATTTGTTTTCATCATTAAATCTTTCTTCTTGTTCTTAGCGTACAAAGCAACACATTTCCTTACGGCATTTTCAAGCACATACATCATGATACTTTGTTCATACTTACCCCATGCTCTAGTGTGATTTATATTGCTATGATAAAACACTCTGACCAAAAGAAATATAGGGGATGAAGGGTTTATCCAGACTACAATTCCAGATCGCAGCCCATCAGTGAGTAAGCCAGGGCAGGAACTCAAGAAGAAACTATAACTGGAAACTGTGAAGGAATGTTGTGTGCTGGCTCGCACACTTATACTTAATAGCTTATATTACGCAGCCCAGAACTGCATTTCTAGGGAATGACGCCACCCATGGTGTGTTGGGCCCTCCTATATCAATTACTAACTGATTTGTTGGGGTCCACTTTTGACCCCAACAGATCTGAGTTCTGCCTTTCTGTCACATATATTCCATTACCTTTTATTTTATTTTTTTTTCTTTTCCATTTTTCAGGTGATCTCTACTTGTCTCCTGAAGTCAGCAAGGTGATGCTGTGGGCCCACTGAACTCCACAGTGTATTTTTGACAGTGAGTCACGCCAAGCCCGTCCGGTCACTTCTCTGTGTACAGCACAATCAGGACTTCAAGTGCAACGTCAATAACTGTTTTTCAGCTCTAACACATGGATAATAATCCCTGGTTCCTCTTTGATGCATATAACACCATTACTTTTTAAAAATCACTAGTATGTGCACTGGAGGAATGGCTCTGTAGGTTAAAGTGCCTTCGACTCAAGTTTGATGGCCTGAGTTTGGATTCATGGAACCCACATGAAAGACAGACACAGAAGGACACACACACAATACCAGTCTTCCTAAAGGGAGATGTGAGGCAGAGACAGAACCATCGTGGAAGCAATAGCAAATGAGCAAGAGACCCTATGTTGAACAATGTGGAAGGCAAAGATTGACGCCCTAGGTTGCCCTCTGACCTCACACACAGTAGCAATGTGCACATCCATATTCACACATATAAATGCAGGCATGCGTGCATGTGTGTGTGCGCACGCGTGCATACACACACACACTCACTCACTCACACACACTGTATACAATCAATCAGTAAACACTCATATGCCGAGACAGTTCAGCAGGGAAAATTACATTTGGTAAATGATTGGTAAATGTGTTTTTACCACTTCATTTTCTCCAACAAATGTGGAATGCTCATGCTCTGGAACGGAAGGCTGTTCTTCTACGTAAGGCCCCACATACAGCCAATGCGCTACCACAGCTTGCTCTTATGGAGTTCATGAGCAAGGGAAGGCTACAACATAGTCCAAAAAAGGAAGAGAGGAAAATGCCCAGGCAGGACAACAGCTGTTGAAATATTTGCAGTACTAGGACCTGCACAAAGAGATGGCCTTTAGGGTCTGAAGAGTGAGGAGGGCAGGGAGGGCAGGGCAGAGAGGTGGGAGAGTGCTGGGCAAGGAAGAGCAGTAGCAGTAGCAGCAGCAGCAGCAGCAGCAGCACCACCACCACCACCACCACCACCACCACCACTACTGAGAGATTGCATTTAGTTGCATCAGCAGTTCTCCAACTTGATCAGGTTACAGAGCACCGAAAATTCATGATGCTGTCTACAAAACAAGAAGCTATTTCTGGACCCTTCCGGAATAATGAAATATTAATCTCACTAAGAAGGGAGAGTAATCTTCTTGTGAGTACATGAGAATGTTTATACACACACACACACACACACACACACACACACACACACACACACACACACACAATTTTAGTGATCAAAGGACACAGTTCATGGCTTTCACAGAATATTCTGGTTCTGGTTATAGGGCCACGGTCTGGGGTTTTTCAGGAGCATGGCTGTTTTTAGCCTTAGTCCATGGATGAAGATTAGGTAACAAGATGGCATGCCACTGAAAACAATGGTAAAGGAAATAAAGTGAGCTTTGTTTGTCTCCACATAGTAGCTGGATAGAAAGGAAGTAATGCCCAAGTTAATTAAATAAATAAAGTAAAACAAAGTAAAGGGCAGAGAACAAACCTGCTTACTTTATGCTCTTAGAAATATTTTCCAAGGTGGGTATGGTAGCACACGCCTTTAATCCCAGCACTCGGTAGGCAGAGACAGGCGAATCTCTGTGAGTTCAATGCTAGCGTGGTCTACAAAGTGAGTCCAGGACAGCCAGGGCTACACAGAGAAACAAAACAAAACCAAAAGAAGAAAAAAAAAGAAATATTTTTCAGACTGACTTGAAAGCACCAAGAACACACAGTGAAGAGTCCCTAAGCTAGGAAACCTAGGACGCACCCCACCTAGGAAAGGCATAAATGACCCAGCACCCTCTGCCAGATAGAGGGAAACATTCCCAAACTAGAGGGCTGCCATGCAGGGGGGGGGGGGGGGGGCGTCGTCACTTCTGACTACTATCACCGGGAATGATAAATGGCATTCGAATAACTTCATGATGACAAACCGACCAACAAACAACTCGAAAACCTTGATTTTGGATGGAGAGACTTGAAAACACTGAACACTGAATTATTTTTCAAAGATGGTATCTAGTTTCATAAGAGGCCTGAGAGAGCTGAGTGGTGTATAATCCTAGAACATGGGGTCTGGTTGTTAAAAACTATTTTTATATAACCTACGTGTGTGTGTGTGTGTGTGTGTGTGTGTGTGTGTGTGTGTACACGTGCATGAGCAAGCTGGGAGCAGGCGCACAGTACTTTAATCCCAGCACTTGGGAGGCAGGGGCAACATTTCTGTGAGTTCAAGGCCAGCCTGGTCTACATAGTGAGTCCCAGAAGAGCCAGAGCTGTATATTGACAGCTTGACAAATAAAATAAAATAGAATAATAAAGAACAACCACCCCCAAACAGAAATTAAACAAAATGCAAGGACTGATGAACACCGTCTTTAGCCTAGGAGTCACAGAAAGATGGATGATAAAGACAACGGACCTGAAAGAAATGCACATATGATTCAGACACAATAAGTAGAGCTAATGCTTCACGGCGAAGCAGAGAATCTTAAAAAGAGTCAACAATTTCAAAAAGGAAGAAAACAATTTCCGTTTTCACTCCAGGGCTAGCGCACAGTGGATACAAAATGGCATCTTAGGTTAGAAAAAAAGTACTCAAAATAATGAGAGGAACACACCCCAAGGACATAGGAGCCTGCTCGCTTATTCTTAACAGTGACCAAATCTGTGATAACACGAGCAGCAACATTATTAAGCAGAATAATGAATTCAAGAACTGTTGGGAAAAGATAGGAATTCATGAACTCATATGGACAGCAGGAAGAACTTTTTATTTTCTTTTTAAAGGGGACATCATACTATTTGAGTTCTAAACTCTTACAAAAGAACAGGAAGTGCAACAAACAAAGCAAGAGAGCACTGCCATGTAGTCCCGGCAACTGGGAGCTGAAGGCAGGAGGAGCAGGAACTTAAGGCCACATTCTGCTACATAGTGAGTCCAGGCCAGTCCAGGGTACATGAGACCTATGACAAAAAACAAAAACAAAAACAAAAACAAAAACAAACAAAACAAAACAAAACAAAAAAACAAAGAATACTGAAACTGGTGAATGGTGAGAGCCAAAGACAATATTAAAATAAAATTAAAAAAAAAAGGACAAAGGCTGAATGCTTTGTATTCTCACTCATATTCAGAACTTAGATTTAAACATATATGAATTATCCTATGTGTGTGTGTGTGTGTGTGTGTGTGTGTGTGTGTGTGTATGTACAACATGTGTGTATACATGACACCAAAGCAGGAGGAAGACTATTTGGAAGAAAAAAAAGTGGAACATATGTGGGTTGGGCCAAAGTGATAGAGAGCTAGATACAGGTATGAAAATGTCAGGAAGAAATTAAGTATTTTGTATACTTACTAATAAAAGAATAAACAAGCAAACATGTAAAAGAAGGAAAAATATAATCTCATGAAAAAAATTAAGAGAGCATAAAACAGATACAGTGACTAAGAACAAAAGTGTATAAACTCACCCACTGTTTTAGTCAATTGATGCCATGACCAGGCGTGGTGGCACACGCCTTTAATCCCAGCACTCGGGAGGCAGAGGCAGGTGGGTTGCTGTGAGTTCAAGGCCAACCTCGTCTACAAAATGAGTCCAGGACAGTGAAGGCTAACATGGACAGGCCCTGTCTCAGGAAAAAAAAACCAAAAATAAAAATAAATAAACAAAACAAAAAACAAAGGTGCCATGAACACACACTGGAGAAAGGGCAGCTTCTCGATCAATGGAATTAGAGAACAGGATGTTCAAAGGAAGCAGAAACCGAGTAATATCTCCTATCATGGACAAACATTAACCAAGTAAACTGAAGACAAAGTTAAGACTGAAACTTTAAAAACACTAGGGAAAAAAAATTACTCCTGACATTGGTCCCTGCAAAGTCTTTTAGGGTTTGAGCCACAGACCAACAGAAACAGAACAAAACAAGTAATAGAAAGAAAAGTGCATGTAGATAGCGAAAGGAGAAATCTGTAAGCTAGACATCTAGTGAAGGGTAAATATCCAAAACACATGAAGAACTCAATTTAACACCAGCCAAGCAAATGACAGAACCAAAATGGGCAAAAGACCTAAACAGGGAGCTGTCAAAAGAAGACACACAAATAGACAACAGATATATAAAGAGGTATTTCTCATCACTAATTGTTGAGGAAACACAGACTAAACCCTTTATGAGATGGTGCCTCACAACTGAAGACAGACTTCTTCTTTAAATTAGAATGCTGGGGACGGGTAAGTATGGACAGAGAGAATCATTTTAGAGTTCTGCACTAATGAATGACCAGACAGGCACCATTGAGGGACCCAGAACAAGAGAGAATATTTTGATGTTGAAAAGGTAGGTGTGTGCCTTTCAGCATCTCAGAAAATACGTCTACTTGTGTCCAAGTGATGCAGCCATTAATTAGGGGCTTCTGGGTGTGCCTGTGACAGTGTTGGCATTGAGGATTGGCTAAAGAAGAAAGACAAGGTCCCATCCGATAAACCTGGAACAAGAGGAAGAAGAAAGAAGTCTATTCCCACCCGCAGGCAGCATCTCTTGGCAGCCAAGAGGGAAACAGCAAGTTCTACTAAAAACCACATCTTTTGTCTGTGATGTTCTACCTTAACGGAGGCCAGAAATGGCAGGGTTGGCAACCTATCAACTGCATTGAAACCCATGAATGCAAATAGACCCTTCTTCCTGTTAAATCTTTTCTCTCAGGGGTCCCTCTTAATACATGTAGCATTCTACCCAAGAATTCAAGACATCGATCTGCATAAGGAAACAACAGAAAAACCACATGAGAAATTCTATACAAGAAAAAAGTTATGGGCCAGTGGGAAGGTGCAGCAGGTAAAGTGCTTGCTGACAAGACTAGTGGGACGAGAGAGGTGATCTGTAAAGGCAGTCCTCTGACTTGGCGCGCATGCATGCATATTCACATGTACATGCACAAGCCAACACACACACAGAGGGGGGGGTGGTGGAATAAATAAAAAACCATTAAGTTTACAAACTTTTACATAATGAGTATGCAATACTATTCCTGAATCAAATGAAAAAAAAAAAATCATGAGCAAAATGCAAAAAGTTGAATTCGGCAATATGTGAAAGAACAACTGCATCATCACCACTTTGTGTCTGAGCAAGAACTGCAGATTGATTGAACATTAGAAAATCAATCCTTGCGGTTTGTCCCAGCAACAAACTAGAGCAAAGCCAAAACAGTACCTCCACAAAGATTCACGAAAACAAAACAAAAACAAAACAAAACAAAAAAACCCCCAAATCTCAGTAAAACAGAAACAGAAATGACCATCCTTATGTAGATAAAAGATACCCCACACACAAAACATTCAAGACGCTTCAAAGCCCTGCCTTCATCAATTTAATCACTTTATCAAAAGTCATGGGTAAACCAAGATGAGGATGTTAAAAAAACAAAACAAACAAACACTAATCTGGGAGTGGAGACGGAGAGAGAGGGCTCAGCCATTCAAAACTGTTACAATCCTAGAAGAGGACTCCGGTTTGGTTTACAGCACCCACACCAAGTGGCTCACCACTGCCTGGAACCCCAGCTCCAGGGATCTGACACCCTCTTCTGTTCCTCATGTGCACGCCGCCCCTGACACACACACACACACACACACACACACACACACACACACACACACACGCACGCACAAATATACACATAAATAATAAAATAAATCTTTACAGAAAAGCTATTTCAATGTACCTAATGCATTTCTATGATAAATTGTAGAACAGATCAATATTTTATCATAGTATGCATTAACATAAAACTCTGTGATGACTGTACTTATAACACCCATCCACCGCTAGAAACGTTTCTGTCACCCCACAGGGAGCCTTTGAACCCATCAGATAATACCATCCTATTTCCTCTCTTGTCAGACTCTGCCAAGACTGCTCTCCCTGTCTCTGTGGCTGTAACGACTGGGGGTACTGGAGGTGAGTGTTAACCACACAGGATACGAGTCGTGACACCATCTCACTTACGACAGCCCAGGTGCATACACACTGTATTCCATTTTCCGGCTGTATATATGAACTTACCATACTCCAGGCACGCTGATAGACAAGCCAGGTCATTTCCATCTTTGGATCACTGTGAACAGGGCTACACAAATGCTTGAGAGACTGTTTGCAGTTCTTTTGGTCTATGCCTCAAAATAAAAGTTCTACCAGCACGATTTTTTTTTTTTTTTTTTTTTTTTTTTAATGCCACTTGCGGGCTGGGGGTATAGGCCAGTTGCTGATGCACTTTCAGAGAACACCCAGAAGACAAGAGCTCATATTTCCAGGAGCTAAAGAAAGCTGGACTCGGTAATGTGGATATATAATCCTAAAATGGGATGGAGAAGTAGCAGAATCCCTAGAAGCCCGGTCAGCCTGTTTAACACAGAGGAGAGAAACATGAAACATCGCCTTCCTACATAATTATACTTACATATATACTTATGCATGTGTGTGTGGGTGGGGGGGGTGCCGCCGCATGCATGAGAAGGTCAGAGAACTTATGGCAACTGTTCTCTTCTTCTACTTGTGGGTCCTGCAGTTCGAGCTTAGATCTTTTTGGCTTGGTGGCAAGTGTCTTTACCTGCTGAGCTACCTGGCTGGCCTGAGAGCCTTGAACGAGGAGGAATGTGGAGACTGGTGCCCTATGTCGTCTTCTGACCTCCACATACACACTTGTGTGTGGTACTTGCAGGACTCCCACACAGACGTACACACGCATAAACGCAAATGCATACACACAAAGACAAAAGAAGCATACGATAGCATTTTACACTACCACTAAAAAAAAAAAAATTACCTAAATATCTAACAGAAACATACAAATACGTAGCACACGTACAGAAGAAATCATAAAACGTTACAGAGGAAAAAAAAAAAAAGACTTAAAGCACTTAAAATTTTGTCAAAGTGTTAGCGAGAAATACCATAAAGATATCAGTTTCTTCTAAACACTTCAAGAGGTCACGTAAATCTAAAGGCACCGCCCGCTTCCCCCACGCCACCCCTCCCCACTTTGAGCTTTTGAGCTTGGGACTAGAGAGCTCTACAATTGCTGCCAGCTTCCACCATGGGTGTTCAATCAAGGCCTAAAGAAGGCTAGGTTATTATCAGTAGCTGAGCAGCATACGCTTCAAAAGAGCAAGGCTGTGTCTACCTGGATAGAGTTACCATGTCAAGGGCTTTTAAAAGCTGTGATCCATCTAGATGCCCTGCGCTTACTTTTAACAGCTAAGTTTAGTGTTTCTCAAACAGCTCAAACACAGAGAGAGGGATCAAAGCATTATTCCCTTTCAGTGAAAATTTATCACTCTTTATATGATCCAAGTGGTCCCGATTACATGTACCGAGCACGCAGAAACAGACGGCATGCAAGAGCCAAGCAGCACATCAACTGTATCAAGTGCTGCCGGTACTTAGGCGACATCGGGGCTCCCAACCCCTCGGTCAGTTGTGAATTCTTTCAGAAGAATGGGGAAACATGAGATGTTGATTAACGGAGGTTTATGAACAGACTCCTGTGAGATGCAGTGAGACGGAAACACGTACCCTTTACTACGGGGAGTGGGGTTTGGGGGGGGGCTGCCGGATTTCATTCTGGGACTTGTTTTATTTTTAAAGGCTTTAAAGGATTTATATATGCTGGCCAGCGGTGTCCAACTCCACAAAGGCTAAGCCAAGGTTGTTCTTAGTTTTTCATTTTATGTGCATGAGGCCTGCATGCTCATGTTTGCATCTGTATGGGAATCACTCCTCCACCTTGTTTGCAGACCCGAGGCTTCTCAATCAAACCCAGGGATCACCTATATGGCTAGTCTTGCTATCCAGCTTGCTCCGAGGATTACAGGTGGGTATTATCACAAGAGTCTAGGGATCAGAATCCCAGTGCTCACCCTTGTGTAGCAAGTGCTTTAACCAGTGAGCCACCTTCCCGGAACCAAGGCTAACAAATTTTAAAGCAACTTTACCTTAAACGCTTCTTGATACCACAAATGTGTGCTTATAAGGAGAGAAAAGGGGGGGGGGGTAAGGTATAGTATCTAAAGTCACACCTAGATTATGACCTAACTACTGCCTGATCTCCACTGACGAAGGAAATGCATAGGGCCGAGGGGAAGGGCTGGGGAGGCAGCTCAGTCAAAGTGCTTGTCTTGTGGTGCCCGTCACTTTTACATCAACTTGACACAAGTCGGAGTCACTCTGGAAGGACTTCACGACTGATAACATGCCTCCATAAGATAGGCTTTCTGTAAAACCATAGGACATATTCTCCACCGATGGCTGATGAGGGAGGTCCTCACTCACTGAGGGCAGTGGCACCCCCGGGCAGGCTGAACAAGCCACGAGAAGCAAGCTAGTAAGCAGCACTCTTCCATGGCCTCTGCATCAGTTCCTGCCCTGCCTTTCCTGGATGGTCATCTACCAGCCAGAAGATGAGATAAACTTCTTCCTTCCTAAGTTGCTTTTAGGGGGTGGGGAAAACAAAACAACAAAAAGTTGTTGGTTTTATCACAGCAACAGCAGCCCTAACTGAGGCACTTTGTTAGCACTGGTGCTTAGGTGTGACCCTCAGTAACTATGTAAACATGTGGACTGGAGTAGAGTCCTGTGCACTTTCCATACTAACACCATGGAAGGGACACAGGAAGTTCCCTAGGGCTTGCTTGTCAGCCAGCTAAGCCTAATTGGTCAGCTCCAGACCAATGAGAGACCTTGTAGCAAAAAAGATGAAGGAGTTCCTAACGTAACCCTTGGCCTGCACACACAAGTGCACAAACACTCAGGCACAAAATACATGTACGCATGCATAAGCAATTTAAGCTAAGTCAGAAGAGAACACTGAGGGCGGTGTGTGTGCTAACTACAAAACCCAAAGGAACGACATGGAATGTCTCTATGTGCCTTTTGGATTTTCAGTCATTTCTGAAATTTGCACAGAGAGCTTTATTTTTTTCATCCAATGATGAGAAGCAGTTATTATCAAAAGCACTCACATAGTGCTTTAAACACTATAGGAGGTAAGTAAGCATAGGAAGTGTTTTTACTGTTCATCTGCAGGCCTCATGCAAGCGGTGGGCCCCTCAAAGGGCTCCACAGTTAACCAGAGGTCATCAAACGACAACGGGACCCAGACGGTGACTTAACTGGGCCCTGTGAAGAACAGATGTAGAGAGGTCGAGAGGACGTATGGAGCTCTTCACTTGACGATGATGTCTGGATTGGGACAGATAGTGTTCTGAAGACAACACGGACTGCCTCACAATTATCTGAAGGACGGAATGTTCACGGAGCCAAACTGCCTTCTAACAACTTAGATTTGTAGGGAAGGAGGGGGTGGGGGTGGGTGGAAAGAGTACCAGAGCCAACAGGTGAGTGTTACGAGATGCTGTCTTCTCGACAAAGCCTGGCACTACATTCATGCACTCTGCAGCCGTGGTTGCTTGCACAAGACCACGCCAGTCACCATCCCATCAAGTATATTGCCGGGGTCCACCCTCTCTGAGGGTCTGTGGGACAAATGGATGGACAGACAGACACACACACACACACACACACACACACACACACACACACACAATCAATCAATCAAAAATAGAAAAAAGAAAACGATTTCTCATTCCTCATCCCAAGAGGAAAAACAAACTGTAAAATAGTGTGTCCTTGTGGATTGGTGGGGTGAGGGCGCTGGGAGGGTGGCACAGCTGGGAGGACCAAGCTGCTTCATGGTTAGCTTCTGCTTTCCAAGCAGCTACCCTGAACCTGAATGGGACCCTGGTATAAGGTACAGTGAGGAGGAATAAGAGGGACATCGATTCATGCCAGCTTTGTCTCCACAGTTACCGTTTATTCAGTCCAAAGAAACCCAGGAAACACAGCCCCGCCCCTCAAATTACATTGCTAAAGTGTGTGTGTGTGTGTGTGTGTGTGTGTAGCTGAGTCACCCAGTCCTCATACCCGATCCACCTTCCCAGGCCTCGGAGTGGCAGCACCCAGGTCCCCATGTTTTGGCATGCATGTGCACACATTCACTCATTCATGCCTTTCCCCTCTCTGAATCTGACAATGGAGGGCTGGCTTGAGGCTGTAATTTTTTTTTTTTTTTTTTTTTTTTTTTTTTTTTTTGGGAAAAAAAAATGTTAGCATAGTTGGTTTCAACTTTGGAGGGGGAAAAAATAACGAGTTGCACTTTTGTGCTCCGAGACCTCTTGCTTTAATTTATGCAAAACTTAAAACATTTTGTTAGCCCTGAGTTAGACCATCTGTGCGAGAAATAAGAACTGCCTAAGGGTAAAATAGGAAAGAGGAGCGATGCTGAGTATATACCAGGCAGTAGGCGGCCCGCTGGTTTGCAACCACTGCTGTGACCTTTACTACTTGAGAGAACAAGGGTAATTTTCATATATCTCTGTTTTACAGGGGGGTTGTGGGGGGGGATACGGTGGGGGGAAGGACACAACACTCAAGTCTCTCTTTTTCTCTTTTAATAAAAGTTGGCAGAGCAGACTCGACACAAGACAATGCAGACGAGCCAGTTTTGACAGTTGTAATATAAGACACACATAATGGGATGGTGTGAAGAGAGATTAAAACGAGGGTGCAAGAGGCAGGTGTGTGCGTGCGGATAATGGCATCCGATGTATCTCATGGCTTAACACCACATAATATGAATGTGTTTTCAGGACACAGGACATATATGCAACCCTAGAGCTGGGGAGTCTAAGGCAGGAACATCAGGAGTTCAAAGTTGTCCCGGGCTTCACAGTGAAACTCTGACTGAAACAAATGACTACATAAAAGGTGAACACTTGTTGCCGAACTTGAGGATCTGAATTTAATCCGCAGAAGCGATGTGGTGGGCGTAGAAACTTCTACAAGTTCTTCTCTGGCTTCTGCGGGTGACCCATGTCATCTGCCACCCAAGCAAGTGAGTAAATAAGGAAATAAATCTAATTTTTAAAAACAAGACAGGGAAAGGTGAGCCCTTCGTGTACTGAAACAAAGAATAATCTTGGTGTTACCTAAGGAACAAAATGCACAAAATGAAAGCCTAGCAGAACACTTCTTTTTCCAACAAAGGGGAAGCAAGATCCAAACTGAGCTGGTGAACACATAGGAACAGGGAACTTACTTGTTTTTAATTGTTTTCTCAAGTTTTTTTTTTGTGTGTGTGTGTGTGTGTGTGTGTGATTGGGGCTTGCTGGTGCATATATCATTAATCCCAGTGCCTAGGAGGGAGAAGACAAGCGGATCATTCTGAGTTTGAGCCCAGCGTGGTCTACATAGTGAGTTCTAGGACAGCCAGGGTTACATAATAAGGCCCTGTTTCCAAAACAAAAACACATGAAAGAAAGGGGGAAGGAACCAGTTACTTAAGTCACTTAAATTCTGAGATTGGACAAGGTGGCTTTGTGTAAACAAAAGTTTTACCATTCAGCTGGAGGGATTAAAGTATTTGCATAAGGGTTTTTATTAGGTGAGAGAGATAAAAAAGATTTACATAAAAGTCTTACACCTTGTGGAAGATAAAAAAAAAATTTTTAATTACTTGTCATAAACAGAAGTTTTACAGTATCTGACAGAAAAGATTAAGTTTTGGTGTTTCTTACACAAAAGCAGAATAAGAACCAACAGACAGGACTGAAGAGGAAAAGCGTGGAAGTCGGAGAGAGGTGACACTGACAACAGACCTACTGGCCTCAGATGGCAATAAACAGTACAACAGCATCCCCATATGACATGGATGACATTGGTCTGGGTGTTGTTTGGGGGTGGGGATTGGTACACTGCTTCCCATTGGGATGTACACGTGGGTGGGTTAGTGTAAATCAAAATCATCTACCTGGCTCCTATGACTTGCATATAACAACTACACTTGCCCCACTTTAAAGGATTTCCTGCACCATGTCGATCTCGGAAAGAAGAAGATGGCATCTGTACTACCCACTGATCTAGGTAGGCCAAAACACCTGAAGGACAGACTAGGGCTGGACCAAGCTCAGGAGCATTTCCTAACCACATTCCAGCAGGCTCCATGAAGATTCAAATGGATACCTTAAGTATGGAGAAGGGAGTGCCTATGCCCTACCTGCCCCACCCTTCTCCCAGCCTCTCAGCATCTGGAGGCCAGCAGGCCCTCTTTTGAATTGCAGGTGTGTTTTAAACAGCACTTCTCCCCAAATCAAAGCTTTTTTTTTTTTTTTTTTTACAGACAGCAATATTATTCTGGAAAAAGGGTGGCTTTCTTCTTAGGAGAATTAACATTACAAAGACCTGACCTTCCTCGCTCGCTCGCATTAAATATCCCCCAAAGGAGCAGGAGAATGTTTTGTGAGTTTGTTCATATTGCGGTTCTTCCTTTTGATTACTTTCGGGACTTATTAAGGAATTCGTGCTTCTACCCCTCTTCCCAGTCTCATTCAGGGGCCCCAGGGGGGTTAGAGATGAAGGGAAGGAGAAGGGACTCAATCAGAGCCCCCCCCCCCCCCCACCCCCCACCCCCCGCCAGAGTGGCATCAAAGACAAAAGCACTTTTGCTTACCAAAGAAAAAAGTTAAAAAAACAAAAACTTCAAAGATGTAGCATGTATTTTCTTAGGGTGGTCTATTGGTCAGAGCCTGTACGTATGTACAGCCATGATAGAGGCGATTAGAAATAAAATCTCTTATGACACGTTTTAGGTACGGTGTGAAATTAGCCTTGAAACAAAGCAAAATGTGGAGTGTTAAGTCACCTAATGTCCTTAAAAAAAACTAAGAACGGCTGGTGATATTTTTTCCCATTGTCCACACTTAATCTACTACAGCAACGAAACTTTTTTTTCTTTTTTTTTCTTAATGTTTTTAATGATTCTGGGGGATCAAACCCAAGGCTTAGGCATGACAGAAAAACACTCATCACTGAGCCATATCTCTCACTGGGGGTTTTCTAGGCAGGTGCTCTACCACTGTGGCACACACCAAACCCACACTAGAAAATATTTTGGATTTATGTGTACTATTGAGCTATGTCACGGACTTTCACTGGAGGATTCTAGGCCCTCTACCACTGACCCATATCTGCAACATCTTCTGTAGAAATAAAAACAGAGAGCGAGAGAGAGAGGGGGGGGGGGGAGTGTCGGCGATGCTGGGAAGATGTTCGGGGCTGCCTATCACGATCCTATCTCAGAAAGAGAAGAGGAACCCGAGACTCAAAAAGTAGAGCCCGAGACTCAAAAAGTAGAACCCGAGACTGGCTCAAATGTTTGCCACATAAGTGTTAGGATGAGAATTTATGCCTGCCCATCTCCCTCAAATCTAATCTAAATGCCTGGCCTGGTGGCTGGGCAGCTTGGAAGCAGGGCACCTGTAACTCCAGCCCCAGAAGGGAGGGACAGGGGATCCCCAGATTAGAGCAACTAGCTCTGGGGTTCACCTCAACAAATGAGGTGAGTGATTTCTAACACCAACCGGGGACCTCATGTGCCTGCTCATATACATGCATGCATACACAAACATTAGAGCAAGCATGTACACACATGGCCACCACACGTACACGCATGAAAAACGGGGGGGGGGGGCGGGGGGAATAAAAGACAACAAGAGTTTCTGGAAACATCTAAGGAATACTTCACCGAGGTGGGGCAACGTTCCCCAGGTTTTCTTCCGTATTTGATTCATTACCTTCACTGTCCTCAAGACTCCAAGGGCCTGGCTGTGATTTACCTATCTCTTCCATATGGCAAGCAAGTTACGAGAGCCCCCACAGAAACCACATGATAAAGGTGTCATTAGACACCGCTTCACAACTCGAGAAAAATCAGACTCGAAGAGTCAAGGAGCCCTCACCATCGGATGCACCCGACATCAAAGCCAGGGCCACTCGGAGCCCAGCTGCTCTGCATTAAGCTCGCCATCACTACCAACACCAGTCTGTACGCCTCGTCAGCGGTGTCTGTGAGATTCCAGGGCAAGGTCACAGGTGACCTGTGAACACTTACAGGACCCGAACACTTCCCTCCTCAGACCACGCTCACATTTCTGATGGCGGCTGTCGGCACTTCTCCCGGTCCTGCCCGCAGCGATCCTGTTATGTAGCTATAGCGGCATCCGTGTGTTTGTGGTACACTTTCCCACTGGATATGTCTAAATACAGACACAGTGATGTGCCGCAAACTTCTCAGGACCTCCTCTTTCTTCTGTTCACTGCCTGTCAGATTCTTGCAAAGTTCACAGAACGGACTCTTTCCGTTCACCCCTGGATATGAAGTAGTAGGACTGGCTTTATCAGTATTTAGAAAGTAGGGGCAAGGGAACCTGACTGAAGATCATGGTCTCAAAGGATGACTGAGGAGGAGAACATAGCGATGCACATTGGTTTGCTCAGCAGGAGGACCTACGGTGCAAGGACCCTTTCATGTACATGGAGAGCTTGAGGCCAGCCTGGGCTACATGACTCAAAAAGTAGAAACAATGCCGGCAAAGATGCTTTGGTGGGTGAAGGCCTTCCTTCCAGGTCTGACGATCTCACTTCAGTCCCTAGAACCCACACGGTGCAAAGAGAACTGACTTCCACAGTTGTCCTCTGACCTCCCCACTCCTACCCCCCCCCCAAAAAAAAAAAAAAAAAAAAAAAGGACCGTGGCAAGAATGCTCGCGAATAAATAAGATTAATTTAAACAAAAACAAAGTGTGAGTACTGGAATCTACCTGGGAAGAAGGGAAGATGGTCACCCAGATCTCCTAGGTGTGGCTTGCCCCAGGTCACAGGGAAGAGAGGATGCAACTGACTTGAACAGTTTTGGGAGAGTACACAAGGTGTATACAGTGGATGTGTAGACAAACAGAAGAGGCCAGGGGAAGGAAAGCTGAGAAAGTGCTAGTGGTAAAGGAGACTGGTAAGCCTGAATAAAAGAAACCAGATTGCAACTAGCAATGGAGCGCCAGGGTTCTGATCATGAGGGTTTCCCACTCCCTATAGCCCGTCAACTCAGCGTCACTCAGAGCTTGACTCTGGACAGCAAAGACCTGATTGGAGTGTCTACCCACTGATGAACAACAGGTGTGGCCTGGCACTGTCTGAGCACAAGGACAAGTACTCATAAACACGTGCGTACACACGCATACGGCCGCCTCTGACAACAAATGCAAGCACGCACTCTTTCTCCGCTGCTTACGACGCCACACAAAAGAGAAGGGGCAGGAGAGGAGGAAAAGACCCTTTGTGTCTTGTAATGGCATGAGCACAATTTGGCTCTCTTCCAACTACAAATTTTTAAAATTATTTTTACGCGCGTGAGAGCGCGCATGCGCGTGCGTGCGCACGCGCGCGCATACGCGCATGCGCGTGCGTGCGCATGAGTGCAGATGCTAAAGAATGCCAGAGCCCATTGGTGCCCCTGGAGTTACAGGCTGTTTTGAGGCACCCGATGTGGGTGCTGGGAACTGAACCATACCCTCTCCAAGCGCAGCATGCCCTCTTGACGGCTGAGCCATCACATCAACCCTCCACCTCTTGCAATTACAACTGTAACAAGAACCAAAGAAGGCAGGCTGCCCACGCTCAAGATTTAATAGGTACCACAAGACAAAGCGCTGTTCAAAGAAGCCCTGTGGCAGTCCAGTTCTTTGGATGAGAAAGGGAGGTGGAGGAAGCTGAAAGACAGAAGGGAGAAGGGAGGAGGTGGCCAGGCCAGAACCGGTGGGGGGGGGGGGGGGCTGGCCATGTTACAGAAGCAAAGGCCACCCCAGGAATCCACAGCCTCTTGCCAGGCCTGTCAAAAAAAAAAAAAAAAAAAAAAAAAAAGCCTTAGGAAGGAAGCTGGGGCAGACACAGACAGCAGTGAAATCCCCTCTGCTCAGGAGGCCTGCTGGAGACAAAATGAAAGGAGATCCTGTCGGGGCGGCCCCTGGGTAACATTTTCACTCCTGAGTTCCATTTTCAGTTTAGGCTGAGATTTTTTAAGAAGACAGTGAGCAGCACTGGAGTCCCAGGTGACGAGATCTGCTCCGATTTAGTCTTTGAATGTTGCAAATTAAATTCCCTCATCAGGCCTCTAATCACTCTTACCAGATGGGGCTTGTGCTCAATTTTGGATCCACAGGAAATTTAATGGTTATTGTTTCTGTTTAAATAGGAGATTATTGCATTTTAATAAGTTCTCTTTGGGACTCGCAGCAACAATAGAGCACTATGAATTACTGTAGATGGCTGTTACTGCATGCTGGGGAAAAATCAAGTTACTAAGGGTGACAAGTTGCTTTCTCTTCCCTTCCAGCAATCGCTCCGAGTGTATTTACCACCAAATTAAGTATGTGCCGAGGGGATAATATTTTTATCCTGCCGAGGGGGAGAAGGAGCTTGTCTGTGGATTTTCATTAAAATGACACATCTGTTCAGCAATTTCACAAAGTAATTCTGCTGAAAGTTTTATCAGCTAATTTTAATTATTCACTCCAGTGGGTTGAATACAGGATTCATCATGTTGAATTAATACATTTGACGGGAATTTCACAAAGGAGGGGAGGGGGGAGAAAAAGCAATCAACAAATTGAATTGTCATGCAATATGGATTAAATTGAGATTCTTTAATTAGGATAAGCCTGAGATTTGGTATTTTGAAGGTATTAGAAAGCTTAGCAATACAGTGGTAAAGATTAAGAAAATGCAATTAAATATTACACTTTGGCCACTGGCAGGATCACATGTGAGTCAGAGTCCTCTTTTGAGCGGGATGGCTAATAGTGTCAGTTTCTGGGACTGCTCATCGGTGGATCTGCCCTCCACGAGAGACAGAGAGACAGCTGCAGCTTGTTTGCCAGAGAGGGATAGAAAGGTAATCATGTTTTAAACGAACGGGATCTGACTCCATTCTAAACCACTGTGGCCCTGACTATGATCAAATCCTTGGGAAGTGCAACGTTTGATTTCAGCTTTGCAATTGCTAAGCATACAACTTTGAGAGATGCAGAAATTTGTATTAGTCAGTCAGGATGCAAGGGCACCACCCTATCAGATGTGGAGAACAAGACAGACCCTGCCTCGGCTGACGGATACAGAGTCTAAGGGCTGTCTATCTAAATGACGAAGGGGTTGAGACTGATGGACCCTTTGTTTCGCTCCTGATATTTCACAATGAAAGGAGGTGAGTGATCCCAGCTCTCTTTATGGTGGGAGTACAAGGGAAAACTAAGAGGCAGATCACTGCAGAGAATGCGGACTAGACTTGTGTATTCTACAGGTTCCTGATCTCAAATGTATAGGTGGCCTTAGGGAACAGAGACAATGTTCTTATTTCCTTTCGGTGGCTGTGATAGAACTCCCTGACCAAAAGCAACGTAGGGAAGGAAAAGGCTAATCTGGCTTACACTTCCAGGTCACAGTGCATCTTTGAGGGACCATCAGAGAGGAAACTCAAGGAAAAACTTGATGCAGTAACCATGGAGGGATGCTACCTGCTAGTTCACTTGCAGGCTTTTGGTCAGCAAACTTCCTTAAGCCACCCAGGACCAGCTGCCAAGGGATTGGTGTCACCTACAGTGGGCTGCATTCATGTTAATTAATGATCAAGGCAACCCTCCACAGACATGGCCACAGGCCAATCTACTCCAGGCAATCTATTAATTAAGACTCTCACGTGGCTCTAGACATTTAGAGCTAACTAAAACAACAAAGGAATCATTTTATTGGAGGGACATGTTTAAGCTAATTGATTCAAGAGAGTTTTAAAGCTGCCTTTTAATTCTGTGTTTTTTTTTTTTTTTTAAAGAGATGAAAATAAATGGTATTACATTTTTGGTTATTAAAAGAAAAAAAAACAGCAGCATAAAATTCCATTTGTAGCTAATAAGCCCATGGTTTAAAATCTGCTAGTATTAATTCACTAAGTATTTATGTTCCACTTAGGACTCTGGATATGGGGAGAAAGGAATTAACACCCCCTCCACACACACACATTTGCAAAAGCTAAGAAAATATAGAGCCAGGTAGATATAATAAAGTGTTAGAATAACTCTTTACAAAGGCAGAGAAGACAGTTTGGAAACCATGGAACCTAAGATGAGGTCATAACCTGGACTCCAAAGATGACTGCATATGCTTGGTACAAAGACAAGCAGACACACACACACACACACACACACACACACACACACACACACACTGACTAAAATTCTTAAATCAAGAAAAACTTCCTTCAAAAGAAGAGTAAGACCAATACATTTCCCAATAAATGAAAACTAAAAAAAAAAAAAAAAAAAAAGTCGTTATAAATTATTTCCTTAAATTCTTTAATGTGTTTATTTACTTATCATTTGCGTGTTTGTGTGTGAGAATAGGTGCCTGCCGAGGTCAGATCCTCTGAAGCCGCAGTTACAGGTGGTTGTGAACTGTACAGCATGGGTGCTGGGCAACACATTCAGCTCCTCTATAAGAGCAATACACACTCTTAACTCCTGAGCCATCACTTCAGCTCTGGCATCATCAGACAGTCCTTACAAAGAGTCTTAAAGAGGACTAATTAAAGCGACAACAATAGAAATTCAAACCCACATGAAGAAATAAACAAATAGTAAAGGCGATTAAGTAGGTAATTCTAGGACTCACTTCTGTCTTCTCTTTTAAAAGACAACTTGCTTCAAAGAGTAAACACACATTTGTGGCACGGCACGAAACATGGAAAGATACGTAACAATATATGAAGGAAGAGCATATGGGTAAAAGAAATAATGCAAGAGTTAAAGAGTAACAAAAATGGAAACATATGGGGGCTGGAGAGATGGCTCAGAGGTTAAGAGCGCTGACTGCTTTTCCAGAGGTCTTGAGTTCAATTCCCAGCCACCACATGGTGGCTCACAACCATCTATAATGAGATCTGGCGCCCTCTTCTGGCCTGCAGGTAGAGCACGGTATATATACTAATAAATAAAAAGGAAGCATACCATTTTCACGTGGTTGCAAAGTCATCAATATGACTTCTGTATTCTCTAAAACAGTACGCCTATTTTTTACATGTATTTTTTTTGGGGGGGAGGGGGACGTTTGTATCATAGAATGCATGTGGCATTCAGAGGACAAGTTGAGGGCACTGGTTCTCTCCTACCAAGTGGATCCGTGGAATAAAATTCATATGACAAGTTTGGCAACTGGTACCTTGACTTGTTGTCCTTACCTTTCGCCAACCCAAAATCCTTGCGTTTAAGCAAATGCACCCATGATGTACAGGTGTAACATGCACAATAACGATAACACAGAAGATGGTACATGAAGACATAAATAAAAGGAGAGTCCGTGCCTATTATCAGAGGCTAAGTTAGCATCGTTGGAGGCCGGACCACTCTGAATGCATCCAGTCCCCTCTTAGCTAAGTCAGTATTAAAGCAGAAGAGATTAAAATGTCTAATACAGACTGTGAGTCCTACCAGCAGGATTCAGCATCTAAAAACTCAGTGAAGAAGTGAGAATGAGGCCCTAAAAACTATTTTAAACAAGCAAATAAGCCAAGGAAGATTAATAACATGACAAAATAAAGTAACAACGACGGCCCCAAAATTTTACAAATCAATACAAGGCATGAGTCCATTCATGCCAGTGATAATATTCAGTACGTTACCAACTCCAAAAGGAAGAGAGTGTTAGACTGCATTAAGATTTTAAAAAAGGAAGAGAAACAAAACTGTTTTAGAGACGTGCTTTTGACACAAATCCAAACAGAAAAAAATAAAGCAAAACGTTTGAGAAAGATGTAAACAGGGCTTGGGAGCTGGTTCAGTGGGTAAAGTGTCTCACAAGAGCTATGGACCAATTAAGTCCCAGGTAGGTGTGGTACACATGGGATTCCTGCAATTGCAGTTCGACGGAGGGAGAGATGGGGGTTCCCTGGAATCAACTGCCTACATAGATGGTCCGAGTCAGTGAGCTCAGCATTTAAGAGAGAACTCAGACATCCAGTGTCAACCCCTCAGCCTCCGCAAGCACACAAGCACGCACGCACACACGCCAACACATATACACATGCACGCACCCCACATATACATATGTGTGAAAAAGAGAAAGACGTAAATAAGAAAAAGGAGAAAAGCTGGGTGAGTACATCAGGAGTCAGCAGAGGTAAAACCAAAACTGCACTAGCGATAAAGATTTGCCATGTGATCCGCTATGTGATATCACAAGAGTCAGTCAGGGAGATCCAACCCTTGTGCACACACACACATGAACATAAACACACAGTGGTTGGGGGAAAAAAAACACCCAAGAGCACAAAAGGAAGACATTAACACCTCGGTAAAAAATCTGAGACTTCCTTACGATACTGAATACAGAGCAAAGAAAAGGTCCGGACCCTGGAGTGTCCCTGAGCCACTGAGTCAGCTGAACTGGAGTCTCTGCTAGAAAAGAGCACAGATACACTCCTTTCTCATCAAGAAGCAGACATGTGCTGCTTCTATGCCATGAAGTTATCAATAAGCCTAAAAGTACGGGGAGCACAGAGATCTCCTTCCCTGCATTTCTAATTAAATTGTAAACTAGTAACGGCAGGAAACTCTGGGAATTTCAAAAGTACTCTGGGGGGGATCGAAGGGTTTCTAATTCTTGAATGGGTCGAACAACAAATCACATTGGGAGTATTTTGAAAATAGGGTACATTTTATAAAAAGTCCACTGTTAAAATCAGAGGATGGCGGAAGGGAAGGAACGCTAGTGGAACCCTCGTGCAGTGGTGCTGGTGTTCTACCAGGGACTTCGGCGATGGCTACACAGCTATAGATTCCTAACAAAATCAGGAAATAGCGTAGACACTGGGAGTTGTTATTTCTATAGCCCAAGTGAAAGCGTTCTCTTTATTTTCTACTTATTATTATTTTTTAATTATACAGAACAAGTATTTTGGCTTTTTACACATACCGAAGATTGCAATGAATGTATTAAAGGGGCCTTCAGTAAGCCATCCAGTTTGACTTCCTATCTCGAGATGATTAACTCATCAAAACGTGATTTCATGGAGACAGTTGGATATCTTAATGGCTGTTAAGTTCTTCAAGGAAACCACATTGACCCCAATCCCTTTCTCCTGGTGCTGGGATTCCGACCTAGGGCTTCATGGCTGCTAGGCTTGTGCTCTAACACTGAGCTCTAGTCTCAGCCCCACCACAATACCGATGTACTTCGGGCATTTTTTTTTTTCCCCAGATGTCCACGACTCTCTGAAAAACCTTCAGTTCATTTCAGCACAGCTGCCCTTCGAGATCGGTGCAGGGCCACTGTTCTCACACACCTGCAGCACCGTGCAAAAGGCCCCCACATCCAGAAAACGGATGACATTGTTTCAAGAATTAAACAAAATAATGGCTATCACATGGCAGGCTTTTACTAAGCATTATTACAAAGGGACGGAAAACGACGTCCTTTTAAAAAGCGAAGATCCGAAAGCAGGGAACGGGCTAGCTCATCCTGAACCAAGGCAACCTGGTCTACGTTCCTGTGTGGGAGGATTTACGTCATAGGAAAGTAGCTTGAATGCAGCAGGAAGGGCGTGAGGAGAGTGATTTGGCAGCGCGCAGCCGGGGAAGCCTGCTTCGCTTTTGAACAATGGCTGCTGATCACACAGGCAGCGGATTCGCTTTTAATAACGTACGCAAACGTTGAGGCGTGTCACGGCTGAACAGACATTTTCGTGTAAAATTGAATAAAGAGGTTACTTTGACTCGTCCTGGTCCATTAACAGATTCCTAGCTCTTCTGGTATTCATAGGCCTGGTACGCAATCTACAGCGGTCTGAGATGGAATTTTTTTAATACTGTTTGCCCACTGTAAGGTTTTGATAGACATTTTAATTGCGCACTACAACTGTAAAACCCAGCACTATGGCCAATATAAGTCCTGAAACAAATTGAGAAAAAGAAATTGCATGAACGTGGTCATGTCCCACTGGTAAGAACTTGAGAAGAAAAGAGAACAGGAAAAGTCATAATAGAATCTTTTTTTTTTTTTTTTTTTTTAAATCAGGGACATAATTTAAAGTATCATAACCTTGCCTAAATGCACTGCATGTGTGCTGGCTAGTTTTATATCAACTTGACACAAGCTAAGAGTTTTCTTAAAGGAAGGAACCCCAGTTGAGAAAATGCCTAAGTTCCACTTGTGGGGGAGGGCCTAGCCTATTGTGGGTGGGACCATCCCTGGGCTGGTGGTCCTGGGTTCTATAAGAAAGGATGCTGAGTAAGCCAGAGAGTAACACTCCCCTCCTGGCCCGTGCATCAGCCCACATGCACCAAGAGGCCTCAGAATTTTGACGAGGCCAGGACCATGAGATGACCAACAAGGACAGCAGCATGTATGGAGTGGAGGTGACCTGAGGCTAGGAGACAGGCTGTGTGTGCCGCAGAAGGCAGAGCCAGAGAAATGACCCCAGCCTGTGGGAGGAGCCTAGAAAGTGAGGGAATCCCAGATAACAGACGTTGACTTACTTATACAGCTGGAGTTTGGTTTTGCTTTGACATTCATTGACTGTGCCCTGGTTCTTCCCTTTTGAGGAAAAAAATGTAGTAATTTTTCTTTTTTTTTATTTTTATTTTACAGGAGCCCAAAGTTGAGAGATTTTTGAACTTTAAAGGAAGTTTTGAACTTTACAAAGACTTTAGATTTTAAGAGACAATATTTTTAAGTCACTGAATTTCTTTGTGTTTGAATTTTTAAAGACTGTGGGACTTAAAATATTTGGATTTAAATTTTTTTTAAAGATTGTAGGACTTTAAAAATTATAATTTTAATATCGGGGATACACAAGAAAGAGAAGGTTATGGCTTAACAATGATAGGTTTGTGTGTCAAATGAGCAAGACATCAATTGTGCTGGCTAGTTTTATGTCAACTTGACATGAAATAGTCATCTGAAAGGAGACAACCTCAATTGAGAAAACACTTCCATAAGATTTAGCTGTAGGGCATTTTCTTAATTAGTAATTGATGGGAGAGGCCCCAAACCATTGTGGGTGGGGCCATCTCTGGGCTAGTGGTCCTGGGTTCTATAAGAAAGAAGGTTGAGCAAGTCATGAGGAGCAAGGAAGTAAAGCAACCCTCTTCCGCGGCTTCTACTTCAGCTCCTGTCAACAGGTTCCTGCCCAGCTTGAGTTCCTGTCTTGACTTCCTTCAGTGGTGGACTTAATATGGAAGTGTAAAGCAAATACGCCCTTTCTCTTCTGGTTGCTTGGGCCACACGGTGTTTCATCATAGCCACAGAAAAACTAACTAAGAAAGCTTGTGTGGTGATCAGTGTGCCTAATGCATTAGTGTTTGTTGGCTACAAGCAACACGGTCGATTAGTCAGCAATCGATTATATGTGGATTTTAGACTCAGGAAGAAAGTTTGTGTAAGGCCACACTTCTCTCTGTGTGTCTCCTTTGCTGTTGTTGGAGGCAGGCTCACCTCTAACTCAGTATGTCCTTACGGATGACCTTGAACTTCTGATCCTCCGCCTCTTGAGTGCCAGGATTACATGTGGATACCACCATACTCTCATGTAATGCTGAGGATGAACACTATTTTCATGCTGAATCGGGTCTAATGCTTGCCATCAGTTTCTATTTAAATGTAAAAACAGATGTTAGGATAAACCCAATATTCCGTGTGGGAGGAGGGGTCACTTAGTTTATTCCGTGGAGTCAGAGTTTTTGAAGGAAACAGAGGACCACAGGACCAGCTATGTTGGGACAACGTGGCAATGACATGGATAATCTGTTGTGGACCAGCACAAAATGGCTGACACTGGATGTCCAGGAAACCAAAAGTAAGCAATGATGCAATCTGGTATCTAACTATTCCTGGCACACAGCCACTTTTATGTGGGTCCTATTTAAATATGGCCTTGAGGTCAGAGCTTAGTGCCTTTGCTCTGCAGCCTGTGTAGGTCTGTGTGTGTCCACCCGAGGTCTATGTGCCATCCTCTGTATGTGCCAGTTATGTGTCAGTATGTGTCTGTGTGCTGGTGAATAAAGTATGTCTTATTCATCTACTTCTTCAGTTCTCTCCAACCTCCTGGCTTCCGTGACCCTCCAAAGTTCCTCACATCAGAACTTGAACCTCACAGTTGTGAACTCCCCTCCCTGTTCCTGCCCCAGGCTTGGCAAGCTCTTAAAGAACTTTTCCACACCATATATCTCGTTTTTATTGGAGAGAGCATGAGCGACAGTTTTGTGCGTTATATAACATGTTGTTCTGGCTAATTAGTTGACTAGCAATTAAAAATAAAAATCATGGCATAGGGCCACTTGTCAATTTCACCCTGTCATCAGTGTGCATGATGCTCATTGTATCTTTAAAAAAAAAAAAAAAAAAAAGTATCACCAGCAAGGAGAGAGCTGCTTCCCGTTAGAGCTTATTCCCTCATTTGGTATAATTAATCCTGACAATTTGCCCATCACAGTGTCTGTCTCCAGAAGGGGGGGAAAAACGCACTACTTTGTGTTCCTGGGATCACAAGTCTAATTGGGCGGAAAACAAATCTGTTTTAAAAACAAGAAAAGAGACAAGTTACTGTTTTACTCTGTTAAAAAAATAATAATAGAAAACGAAGAACAAAATGACAAGAAAACATGGTGGACATGGGAATGTGAAGTTTAATTTTTTTTCCCCAACTATATTTTCAACAAAAAGGTAAGACCGTAGTTTCCTGTGGCAGGTGCACTCTTGAGTAGGAGAATTCCTGGAAAGAAGCTGGTACCACACAGGCTGACCAGCTGATCTGAGCTTCGATGAGGTGCAGGGGTTGGAATGCTGCCCTCATGACCCAAACCATCCGGGACTATTATTAGATCTTTTTATGGCCAATAATTGTTCTTCTCTGTATGTGGCCCTAATATCTCTGCGACCATTAGGTAAACATTTTGGAGTGTACAAAGAGACCCAAGTTTCCAACCAATAAAAACAGTAAGAATGCACTGGGCACCCGAGGTTTCCCCACTTTGTTACAGTTGTTGATGTACCCGCTAATGTGTTTTGAAAAGTATGGTGTTTTAAAAGAATTTTTTTCATTATATGTATGTCTATCTGTCTCTGTCTCTGTGTCTCTGTCTCTGTGTCTCTGTCTCTGTGTCTCTGTCTGTCTCTCTGTCTGCATGTCTGTCTGTGGATTTGAGTACAGATGACCATGGAGGCTAGAGGCTTTGGATTTCCACAGAACTGGAGGTACAGGTGGTTGTGAGCCTTCCTACAAGGGTGCTGAGGACTAAACCTGGGATCTCTGCAAGACCAATATGAAGTCTTAACTTCCTCCAGCCCAGAAAGTGTGTTATTTTATGACTTTGTTCAGGAACTGCTACCTCATTGGAACATGGTTATTTGGGAGAACCAATCAGTGTTTCTGAGCCACTCCCACTCATGCCTGGCTCCAGAATAATATCCTTTTTGTCTCTTTTGAGTGAGCCCTCTCTTGCTTAGGCACACTGCCATGCTTACCACAGCTTTCCTCTCTTCAGAGAAGGGTATGGGCAAGATGGTGGTGAGCTAGCTAGTTGAAATAGAGCTTGGGCCCTTGTGCTGAGGAACAACCTTTTTGCTCCTTTCTGTCTCCTCAGAGAGTGAAGAAAGTAAAGGCGCCGTGCTGTAATTTCAGCTGACAAAAAGCATCAGCATTATCACACACTTTGTGAATTAAGTAATGATTTAATTAGTACCAGGCTGAATGGTCATATAATGTTGTAATTAGAAGGTTGAGACAAAAATAATTGGTGGAGGTGGGGCTGGGACTTTGTGGGAAATTATCATAATGAATGGAAAACAGGAAGTTGGTAATGCATGCCTCGGTGGCTGATTAGAGACCCTGAGGGCAGGGACCCTGGCTTACACAGCCACAGCACCTTCAGTTGCATGCCTGGGCCCCAGCAAATCAGATTTTCTGCTTAAAAAAAAAAAAAACAAAAAAAAACTGTATTATGAAGGGCCTCAATCACTGCCTCTACATCCTTTGCTTTCTAAAGCCAATGGAGAGCGGGCTCATCCTGTGTCTCTGCAGTGAGACGTAGAGGTTCTACAGGGGAAAGAAGAAGAAAATGGCCCTTGATGACATCACAAGTTAGGAACAATGCAGTTGAGTGCACAGAGAAGCTACAAGTCCAATGCAGCACACACTCAAGAGCTACACACAGCGTGGCCGTCTTGGTTTAGGAACTGCTTTGTTTTGCTTGGTGTGCAGGTATTTGTTTGAGCAGAGGGCAGAGGTCAATCTTGGTGTCATTCCTCAGTCATTGGTGTGTGTGTGTGTGTGTGTGTGTGTGTGTGTGTGTGTGTGTGTGTGTGCGCGTGCGTGTGTGTGTGTGTAGAGTACATAGAGAGAGACTGTATATACACACACACACACACAGAGAGAGAGAGAGAGAGAGAGAGAGAGAGAGAGAGAGAGAGGAGAGAGAACTATCTATCTATCTATCTATCTACTTATCTACCTATCATCTATTTATCTAGAGACAGGGTTTCTCTGTGTAGTCCTGACTGTCCTAGACTTGCTTTGTAGACCAGGCTGACCTGGAACTCACAGAGATCCACTTACCTCTACGTCTGAATGCTCAGTTACAGGTGTATGCCACCACACCTGGCTACTTTTTTATTTTTAATTATCTTAACATGTGCATAGCTGTATGTTGGTATGTGCACATATGTGCAGGCCCTAGCAGAGGCCAGATAGAGTGCTGGATTCCCTAGAGCTAAAGTTATAGACAGCTGTAGTTCTTAATGAGAGAACACGGAATCTGGGGTAATCTAAGTCTGTGTTCCCAAACCATATTCACTCATATTTGGTTCTAGAATAAAGTATCTCTTATCCCCTTTGAAGCTAGAGTTCTGATTTCTGTCAAAGCATAAAACTTTTAATTTTGTGATAAACACTTAGTAACTCATCATGCTGCAGAACACACATATTTGCTGTAATCTTTGACTTAATATTCTCAGTTATATGAAGTCAGCCATGATGACTACTCAGTGAAAGATCCTAGAGATTACTAATTCGTATGTTTAAAGTGTGCACTGTGATAATATCTTGTATTTCCTATCCTATCCTCTGCCATCTCTGAATAGGAATCACCCATGTATCTAGGATATTATGCCTGGGCAAGGCTCATGCCCACTAGTTACTTGGTTACCAGATCCAACATCACAGTTTGTGTTCCAATAAACTCATATCTTACCTCCTAATGGACTCAAAACACAGCAATGGTGATTTTTGGCCATGGAGATATGCTTCAAAGAATCTGTTATACTAGAGCTATGTGTTGTGGCTTGAGTGAGAAATGTCCCCCTTAGGCTTCTGTACTGGAACACTCGGTTCCCAGTCAGTGGCGCTGTCTACTGGGGTTATGGAACCTCGGTGCTTTCTGCTCCTGCTGCCATGTCTTACCGGCTGCCATCATTATGGGCTCTATCCTTCCGAAACCATAAGCAAAGAAAAGCAAAACGCAAACAAACAAACAACAAACTAAAACCCCCTTTCCCGGCTAACTTGCCTTTTATCACAGCAACAGGAAAATAGCTACCATAATGTGCATGCTTAGGAAGGAGAGCAGGGACACACACACACACACACACACACACACACACACACACACACACACACACACACACACACACGCGGCTGTTCTCCATAGCTGGGCTGCAGCATTCACTGGGGTTCACTGTGAGCCTGGACATCCAGAAAGTATGTAGTTGAAAATTTAAAAAGCCTTCCCCGTGAACAAAAACAAGAACAAAATCACAATTATCCTAAATCTGACTTGTCAGAAAAAAAAAAAAAAAAAAAAAAAAAGCTAATGCTAAAGATGCATTGACATCTACTTTGTTTCTGCCACCCCAGTTTCATAGCCTCCTCTGGTAGCGATCACATATAACCCCAGACGTTTGGGGACTGATAAAAAAAGGATCATGGGTTATAGGCTAGTAAGGGCCTCTCAGTGAGTTCCAGAATAGCCAGACTACACAGTAAGGTTGTGTCTGGATCATAATGAAGCAACACAAAATGAGAAAACAAAATCCCTAAGAAGTGTATTTAACACACAGAGAGAGAATACTAGCTGCAAGGGAGTCTAGCAAAGAAACATTTCCATTCTTTAGTCCTTGCAGTTAAGAAAAGGCAGCTTAGAACGAGCTAGGAATGGATAGCGTGTTTCATTCAACCATGACCACCAGACTACTGACTGCCTACTGAATTTCTCAGTTATTTTCCTCTCTCCTTTTCAAATGCTACTTGGCTATAACATAAATCCCATTTTTTTCCATCACTTTGCCTAGATGCACTGTTTATTTCCAGGTCACCACACTGAAATAGACTGTCGATAGCAGAAAACCCTGGGTTATTTGAACACTCTGCTGACATAAACATACATCTAGGGAACATTGGGGAGACAAAGTATACAAAAACTACCTTCCACCAACTTGTTTGCTCTCTTGGTTTTATTTTAAGTGCAGAGACAAAATTATCCCTTATTCATAAAAGCTACCATGGCAAATAAAACTTCAACTTAATATATACAAACGGTAATGAAAACAAGAAGAACAAGTAGCTATAAGCAAATTTAAAAGAAATAAAAAAACAAAACTAGTCTGAAGTAATTTATAAAAAAATAAATGAAGTCCCAACCCCCAAAATAATTTCAATACCAGGATATATTTTGGGGATGTGAAGAGATACAATAGATTGTACCTTAAGTTACAAAAATAAATAAAAAGAATGACGCAATAATGTTAACACTGACATATACAAAGCTGAAAACTGAAATATACCAAGAAACAGAGGCTTTTTTTTCTTATTTAGGAAACAAATGTCAGTCTAGTTTTGTGATTCAGACACCATCCCGATGAAACACAAATGTGAGGCTAACTGATAATCTGAGGTACCATGGTACCTGTGACTCTTAAACAACTCATGGTCTCAGATAAACAGGCCAATGTGGACTCTAACAAGGCTTTTGGTTGAAGGACAGATGAAGGACATGATGGGGGGCGTATAACAGATGTGCAGTAGAGAGTGACAATCTAGCCAAACAGTCTTACCAAAGATGAAGAAATGAGAGAGTACAGTCTTGGATGAGCATCTCCCCAAAACCGACTTTGGAGACGTTTATTAAGTATGAAAACAGGACAAGGGGTCAACTAGCACCATGGGCAAACAGAGGTTAGAAGCCAATTCAAATGCCCACTCCAGAGTGCTGTTACCTGGGTGTGAAGAAGGATTTCATTTTACTCACTGACTCACTCCAAACAACAGCTAATCCCCACTTCCTGGTCCTACTCCTTGTGAAAAACAGAATTCAGTGACAGGAGGAACCCTGCAGATAAATGAATACTAGGGCAGTCAGGTGGAGAAGGGCGAGCACTGAGATGGAAAGGCAGGGAACGGGAGCGGGTACGGAGAATGACTGCTACAGCTCATTTGCTTAGAATGAAACAGGTCCATCACTAATCAGCTGATGAGGTCGCGACTTCATATTACAGCACTGAGGACTCATATAGTTTTTTTCTCCCCAGATTAAACATGAGATAAGGAGTTAACAACATAGTGTAGAAGGCTCTACAATACTGTTTTTACAGTATAGGCCGACATTAGCATCAAAAGGCAGAGGGGGTGGGCCAACAAGATGCCTCAGTGGGTAAAGGCATTTGCGGCCACACCTGGAGACTCCAATCTCTGTGATCTACTTGTTGCAAGGAGAGAATTGACTACTGTAAACTGTCTTCTAACTTCTATCCATACACATTTCCAACACACATACACGCACACACACACACACACACACACACACATTAATAAATTATAACAAAGAGCAAGAGGTGGTAAAATTATACAAGAGCATACAACTTCTGAAGTTATTTTGCAGTTTCTCAAATTCTCAATGGACAACCCTTTCAGCTGCTAATTGAGAGTTCTCGGCAGGTGACAATCAAAAGAGAGATTAAAGATGAATCTGTGACATAAGCCAAATTGCATTTTTTGTTTTCCATCTGCCATACGGATGACTTCCAAGGCCATTTTATGAGCTACGACCTCTGCCCTTGACTCTGAGATTGCAATCACAAGGTAGGTACAACAAATGTTTCATCACCTTCAAACTGAAAAATTGCTACCATTTACACAACTGTCCAAGCCAGACGCCCATATGACCCATTACACTTGATGCTTCCCTTTCACCTAGGTTCAACTCATCAAAAGTCCTGTTCACTTCACCTCCAAAGAGCTATCAGATTACTCTACCTCCCACTGTCTCCACAACTGTCGCTTGTATTAACCATGTTGTCACTACTTCTCCTCCACAATATGTCTATCCAACGATCATTTTCAACGTGGTGATGTTTCTTGATACAATAACTCCACTAAGTCAGTCCCTACCTAAAATCCTGCTAGCCACATGGAATGCCACCCTTTGCCTTTGTACATCCCAGTGGCAATTTGATTTATGGACACAGGACTCCATAAACAATGTCTCTTCCTACACCACCACCCCCTGTTTAGTCAAACTCCAGTAATACTTTGCCTCTTGGCATGCTGGATAGTTGTATGTGAACTTGACACAAGCTAAAGTCATCTGTGAGGAGGGAACCTCAATTAAGAAAATGCCTCCATAAGACTGGGTTGTAGGCAAGCCTGTAGGGTATTTTCTTAATTAGTGATTGATGGGGGAAGAACTTACCCCTTGTGAGTGGTTCTATCCCTAGGCTGGAGGCCCTGGGTTCTATAAGAAAGCAGGCTGAGCAAGCCATGATGAGCAAAGCCAGTAAGCAGCACTCCTCCATGGCTTCTGCGTCAGCTCCTGCCTCTATGTTCCTGCCCTGCTTGAGTTCCTGTCCTGACTTCCTTTGATAATGAACTGTGATGTAGAAGTGTGAGCTGAGTAAAACCTTTCCTCCCCAACTTGCTTTTTGGTCATGGTGTCATAATCCTAACTAAGATATTTGATGTAAATAATATTGCTGGTCTAGGCATGGATTTCCACATGCCCAGACATGGTAGATGCCCTTAAGTCCTTTGACATTAACTCTACTTTTGTGTAATGAGTATCTGTAGAATGCATGTCTTCCTATTTTAAATATCATCGCCACAAGGGTTCTAGTGTCATTCTGCTTTCTGCTGCTGTCATAAAATACTCAAATGAAAATAACTTGTGGCAGTGGCGGAGGGTGGGGGTGGGGTAGAGTTTGTTTGACTTCCTAGTCAAAACATATCACCAAGGATTTCGGGACAGGAACTCAAGCAGGAAGATGAGGAGTTCAAGGTCATCCTTGTCTACATGAGGATTTGGAGGGTAGCATTTGGAGGATAGCCTGGGCTATATGAGACCTTATCTGAAAATTTTTTTCTTTTTAATTCTAGAAAGCCTTTGTGCGTGTGTGCTTGCGTGCATGCGTGTATGCGTGCGTGCGTGTATGCGTGCATGTGTGTGTGTGTGTTCAAGGTTACAGAACCAAGATACCAGATTGGCCATCCTTAGTGGGGCATGGTAGCTTATACCCGCAATCCCCACACTGAGGAGGTTGAGGAAAGCTGGGATGGGAGCGCAGCTGGTAAAATGCTTAGTATCCTGCATGATACCCTGGGTTTCATCCCCAGGATTGCATAGCTCGAGCATGGTGGTACACGGTAATCCTAGGGAGATGAAAGCTGGAGAGTCAAGAGTGCACGGTCACCACCCTCAGGAAGGAAACATGAGGCTATACCTCAAAACACAATAACAATAAAGAAAGACATGAGTGGCCATCCTAAAAGTCTTGTATAGACGGTGTCTGGGAAAACCATGAATTTTCAAAAAGGTGCGGGCGACACGCTGCCCATAATTTTTACACATTAGCCAACTGCTGACGGTCGGGGAGAATGTATTATTCAAACAGGGTGCACGTTTGGTAATGGAAAGGGTGAGGGGAGATGCTGCCTTTAATTTTAATGTGCCTGACATGCTGGAAAAAAAATTATTGGCATCTGTATGTGTATGTCTGGGTGTTTGCTGGGGCATGTGTTGTATGCAACTCTGTTTATTATCAGTAAATGAAGCCAAAAGCTAAGTTGAAAATGAATGCTAAATTAAAAATTATATAAAATGGAGTGAAGTGATTTAATTAACAGATTAGAAGTGAGATGTTGCAGAGCAAGAATGAGTTTGGGAGAAGAAATCTGGGGGGATGAGCTGGGTGGGAAACATGCCCCTTCCATGTATTTGCTCAGAAACACTAATACAGGCACAATGTATTTGCCCATTTTTAACCACAGTCTCAGAGACAGTCAATAAACTTGCTTAATTAAGCCACCAGTTTGGAGCACAGAGTTCAAAACAAATTGCCTTCTGTTTCATAGCAAATAGGAAGAAATACAAAATACAGTATACTGTCTGGAAAAAAAAAAATAAACCAGCCCTTTGAGTATTTCAAAGACTTTTAAATACGAATTACGTACATTTCTCCTGTGTGGGTTTGACATAAGCTGTCTTGGAGATACAGCAGCCAACTTGCGCAGTAAAATAACATCAGTATTTATGGACCAGCATAACAGTGTGCTAGGTACCTTCACATCTGCCACCTGAAGGTCTCTTGGGAAAACATTGTATATGTCACTTTTTTGTTTTGTTTTGTTTTGTTTTTGAGACAGAGTTTTCTCTGTTTAGCCTTGGCTGTCCTAGACTCGCATTGTAGACCAGGCTGGCCTTGAATTCACAGGGATCCACCTGCCTCTGCCTCCTGAGGGCTGGGATTAAAGGCGTGCGCCACCCCTGCCCAGCGTATATGTCACTTTTATACTAATTCTATCGTATGTAAGTCAGGGCCTCTGTGTGTGTGTGTGTGTGTGTGTGTGTGTGTGTGTGTGTAAAAACATGTAGTCATGGATCTGTTGGTGCTTTGTACATGTGGAGGCCAGAGGATAACTTAAGGGTTCCTCAGGCACAATCTGTCTTGTTTTTTGAGACAGGGTCTATCACTATCCTGAGTCTGAGTATTATTGGCCAGTGAACCTCCCCAGTGTTGGGATTAAAAGCAAGCCCCACTACTCACTTTTAATTATGTATGTGCATGCATGTCTATGTGTGGGTATGTGCACCTGAGTACAATGGCTCCTGAGGCCTGGATCCCCAGGAGCTGAAGTTATAGGCAGTTGAGAGGCACCCAGTGTGGGTGCTGAGAACTGAACTGTGGTCCCTGAAAAAGCAGCAAGCATCTTAACTTCTGGGACATCTCTCAGCCCCATATTTATTTCCTTTTTCTGTTTTTGTTTGTTTGTTTGTTTGTTTGTTTTTTGTAACATTTGTTTGTTTTGTTGGTTGCATGGATGGATGGATGGATGGATGGGTGGATGGATGGATGGATGGATGTTTTTTGTACCCTGGGTTTCCAGGATTGAATTTGGTTTCTCAGACTTTACCTACTGAACCGTCTCCCAGTTTTGGAAGTTAGGGTATTTCCTAAGGTTATTCTAGAAGGGAAATTAAAAAGCACAATTCAAATCAGGACTATTTAATCCAATACCTAAAGTATTTCCTTCTGATCATCTGTCCTCTTCCCGGGGTCCATCAGAAAAGAAGCTGTGAGTTCGCAAAGAAAACAACTGCCTGTCATCTGGGCCACCTCCCAAGAGCTTCCTGGCTGCACGCCTATGATAACTATGCTAAGGACGGTAACAAGGGGTCTTCATAAAAGACACAAAAGATTTTCCTGCAATGTAGGAGTTTGCAATATTGAAATGTATTGAAAAGTATCAACTCCAGACAGTGAGCTGGCTGTTCAGGTAAAAGGGCTTGCTACCAAGCACTGTGATCTAAATTTCATCCCTGAGACCAGTATGGTAGAAAGAATTAACTCTTTCTGCAAGGTGGTCCTCTGACCTTCATATGAGAGCTATGGCAAAAAGAAAAAAAAAAAAAAAGACACCCCAGTGAAAACAGATGATAATAATAAATAAACAAAATAAATAAACAAAGAATATTTACTATCATTTTACGTGAATCCCATGACTCCTATGGGTCTATTTGAACACATGGTTGGTGCCAGGAATGCTCCTGAGATGGACACATTTAGATACACAGTTAAATGAGAGAAAGATGAAGAGTGATAACAGACACTAAGTTACTATGTAACAAGAATAAAAATGGAGGGTGTAGAATAGACCACTCAGTAGTTAGGATTGTGTATTTGAGAAGTTCAGTTCCCTGCACACATGGCATGTAGCACCCAACTGCTCATATGTCTCCTTCACCAGGGGATCTGATGCTTTCTTCTAGCCTCTGCTGATACCACAGTCACGTGCACATGCCCATATACACACACATACACAGGAATTAAAAAATAAAATTAGAAAGTAATGCATACCTATATACATACATACACACACATACACACACATATAATGGGAACACACTTCCAACTGTGCTACATCAGCATTTTTTAAAATATAAAACATGGCAAGATCCCAGATAAAACATTCCCCCTAAAGGAGGGCACAACAAGCAGAGACTCAGATCCACACTCTTTTCAGAAATCCAGAGATTTTTGTTCTAACACTGTTACTTCTGTTACCACCCACGGCCCCCCCACCCCCAAAAAAAAGGATCTAAAAAACTTCTGTCACACAACACAAACATCAGAGTTTTCCAATCTCTCTTTCCTGGAATTAAATTTGACAGAATGGAAACACAGCCAAGTGTTCTGTGTCACCATATGTCGTCTGAGCTAGGTAACATACAAATATGTACATTGTCTCAGAAACTCATCCCAAGCTTCCCACCCTCACCCCATAATAGAATAAAAGAGATAGGCCCCTGAGACTGTAAGTAGATGCCATGGCTTCAGCAGCCAACTGGTCCCCTCTAACGCTGGGGAGAGTGCAAAGCAGTAACTGGGGAAACAACAGCAGAGTTCAGACTGGTGAGAGACAGTATTTTGAGTCTCCGAATTCAGCACTGATTTGCTCCCCTTTGCGAACACTTGGCGGAACACACACCCTGCTCCCACAGAACTGGCTTTCAACAAGGCCTTTCCAACTTTGTGGGTACTACAACATCAGAAGCCTTCTCTCAACGGCCTGAGCCACTGCTCACACTATTTCTATCAGGAAAAGCACGTGTGGTTTGATTTTGGTCCTTTTGTGATAAAAAAAAAACACATCATCCCTGAAGTTGGGTGATAATGGAATGACAAATACCCTGTCGCAAAAAAGCAAAAAATTAATTAAAATTTAAATATGTAGGTGTGTGTAGATGTGTATGGTGTGTAAACACATATATGTGTTAGCACATGCTCAAGGCGTCACCAAGTTGGGCCCAGCGACACACACAACAAGACCACAGCTCTTAGTTCTTGTCATTTAAACCACTACCCATATGCAGTGGTCAAAGGAGGATGCTGGGTGTTTCTGCTCTTCCACTATCAGCCATATGCCCTGGAGACAGGGTCTGGAACTAGCCTAATGACCATTAAGCTCCAGTGACCCTCCTCTCTATATAAGGCTAAGGTACTAGGCACATACAAACCACTTATGTAAATTTTACACTGATGCTAGAGATTTGAATGCAAATCCTCAGGCTTGCCTTGCAAGTGCTCCTACCCACTGGGCCATCTTCCTTACTCCAACATTACAGTCTGTAGAACGACAGTCTGAAAAAATACGGTTTGAAAAGGCAACTTCGATTTAAAATAAAAAAGGTGTGGCGGGGATTGGGGGGTTGTGACTGGGAAGGAAAAATGTCGAGAGGCAAGGGAGAGAGGAGAAGAGAAGAGCTAAAAGGGTACATTCTTCATGTCTGGGGTGAGGAAAATACTTTGAGCTTCTCCTTTAGTCATCCTAACATAGTCTGGCATGCCTGGGAGTAAATCGACACTAAGTCCAGTCCAGGAGAGCCTGCCATCTTACATAAAGCTCTGACTGCGAAATAGACACAAAAGACACGCGATACTCTCCAAGGTCCCCAACAGCCATAATCTCCATGCCTGGCAGCTCATCTAACATTGACTTTTGCTGCTTCTGGTCTCTTCCCCTCCTCCTCCTGCTGCTCCTCTTTGTCCTGCCCCCCCCCCCCCCCGGTTGTCTTTCTCCTCTTCCTCCTCCTCCTATTCTTTCTCCTCCTCCCTCTCCTGCTCTCCTCTTCACCCTCCTCTTCTTGCTTTCAGAGGCACATCAAGGAGGTAGCAGAGATAACCCTCCCCTCAAGCTACTCAGCATAGGGATGACCCCCAGGTCTTGCCACAGGACAATGCCAATGTGTAAGGTAGAGTTTATAAGAACCTGTGCTTGGATCTCAAGGGGCCAACGCAGAAGCCTTCAAATGTTGCTGCATGTGGGAGGCGGACACTGGTTTCCTGATTAGATCCTATCAGTGCTATTTCAAACGCTCCCTTTTTTCTCCCACTTACCACCTCTGCCTTGGCAAACATAAAAGAAATGACAAGAGACCCTCTCCACCCAGCCCTGGTCCCTTCCAGAAGTGTTCTTTAGAGCCATGAAGGCACAAAGGCTTTTGAATTTAGATAACTTTTATGGTCAAGGCTAAAAATGCTTTGTTGCTAATAGGAAATGTCATCTGGAACCCACTGGGCAGTCATAATTTCCATTTATAAATAGAAAATATAAAGAGGACGTCTTATCTGGGTGATTTAATACATGTCTCTGCTTATTACTGTCTTCAAAGTGCCTTTTGCACAAATCTGATTTCGACTGTGCAATAAAGATTCATTATCCTTTTACATAGCAGCCTTTCTATTTCTGTGCAGGATCTAATTAGGAGAATACCAACTATTCTATAAACAGATGCTAATCGTGGAGTGGAAACACTTTCATTTTAGAGAAGAGACAGTGCTGAAATTTTACTAGGAAAAAAAAATGCTGCATTTGCATGCAGAATAAGGGAGAGGGAAGAGGGCACGGTGATAGGGTAGCTGGCTGCTCTTTAGTCTGAGCTATTTAGTATTGCTGTAAAAGAGCCAAAAAAAAAAAAAAAAAAAATTACTATAAAGTTGGAATGAGAGAAAATGTATACAGTTCATTCTCTACACCCTAATATAATGTTATGTTCCGATGAATTAGGTTTTCACTTTTAAAAATCATGAAAATCATGTTCCCTATTTTCTTATGTGTTTCTGTTGACCTAGCATACGCCTCATTACTGCTGCGACATGGAAGGGAAGTCCCAGGAAATGGTACCAGCACTGAAAGAAAATCCCTTTGCAGTTTTGAAAAATGGAGTTACAGATGCACTTGTGAGAAATCATGGACAAATGACACTAAAATGACCACAAGAGGTGCGCGTGGGTTAAGAGGGTAATATCCGGTCTCGTTATGGGCATATCCAAGAAGCGACTTACAGATATGCATACATTTAGTGAGCAATTTTTGTCGCACTGACCAGAACGTGTGCACTCATTTATGACCCCCATCTGTCTTGTGTCACTTACTTCTCCATTTCCGCCTTGTTCCCTAAGGACCCGGGATGTTCTGCTTCCCTAGGTAAGTAATTCTTAGCCTTGTTTATATGCGTATATTCGTTAAAAGAAACAGAATGTACAATGGCATAAAATTATAGGAAAAAAATGAGATAGGAAGGCGATATTCCTCACACGCCTAATGTAGTCATCCCTAATGTCTCCTATCCAGGCCTGTCCTAGGTTGAGATCATCTCTAAGATCATCTCTCATAGATACATGGCAAAGTCTCCATTTCCAACTGTGAGACACTCTAGGAAAGGACGGTAGGAAGAAGTCATGAAAAACTAGCTGAATGAAAGCTGCTGTGCATAACGGCAGGGAAAATAACACTAGTCAAAGGACCCATTCTTAGCCTTTTTTTCCATTTTCTTCTTGCGGTCTAACACACCCCACAGCTTTACCTTCCAAAAAAAAAAAAAAGGACGTTCCACCTGGACATCTAAACACCCAAGTGATGTCTTTTCTTTATTACCAATTGGCATTTCCTTAATAAATATATCGAAATAAAACAAGTGACTCTCTACTTCCCCCCAAACAAATCCACCGTCATACACACATAGTCTGACTGAATTTCCAAATAAGCCCCAGATACCCATGAGGTATACCCTACCAACCCCACAGAGAAAACTAAGAATGTTAAACCTTAAACTTCAGCACAGTCAGTGACACATGTAGGAAGTGAAGCTATACTCTGAACCTCCACTGTGGTCTGATTCTGACACCTATATTCTATTTTTTAAAAGATTTATTTATATGAGTGTTTTGCCTACATGTATGTAAGCATGCCATGGGAGTCAGAAGAGGGTGTTGGATCCCATGCAATCGACTTTACAGAAGGTTGTGAGCCACCAAATGGTGCAGGGAATTGAACCTGGATCCTCTGGAAGAGGGGCCAGTGTTCTCAGTGTTCTTAATGATTAAACAATCTCTCTGGCTCTGTCTAACACAGATAGTCTCATTCTTGTGAAATCGTGTACCTTGTGACAATAGTGGGAAATAAACACTTTTATAGCATTTATTGTTTCTGTTGTTGTTGTTAACTGTCCGCAGTCCTACCAAGAAAAGCAAGGGGAAACTTTTCATGGTAGTTTATCCTCACAGCTCTAGATTTGATAGGATCTCATCTGTTGCAGGAGTCTAAGTAGACAATATGAGACAGGACAATCACTCCTGACTCACAGAACAGAAGGAAAATGTCACCAAGACACAGAGCACTATCCATATAGATATCTGCTTGTCGCCATCTGTGGTGGTTTAAAAAGGAATGACCTCCATAGATTCATGTGTTGAATGCTTGGCTCATAGGGAGTGGCACTATTAGAAGGCGTGGCCTAGTTGAAGGAAATGTGTCACTGCTTTTTTTTTTTTTTTTTTTAGGTCTCCAATGCTCAAGGTAAGCCTAGTGTGCCATGTAGTCCCCTTCTGCTGCCTGCGGGTTAAGATATAGAACTCTTAACTTCTTCAACACCATGTCTGCCTTCACCGTGCCATGCTTCTTGCCACGACAATAACAGACTGAACCTTTGTAAGCCAGCTCCAATTACATGTTTTCCTTCACAAGAGTTTCCGTGGTCATGGTGTCTCTTCACAGCAATAGAAATTCTGACACCATCCCTGTCAGACAATTCAAAACAGACCTTGTTCCTAGGCACCTAAGACAAACACCTGGCTCCTTTAAACAGTTGATGATAAAACACGAAGACATCAACTATATTTTGAAGATGTGGAAAGAACAAAGCCTTCACTAATGATATTTTAATGAGGAAATACATAGGCTAATTACTGTAATATGGCTGGTCTATTAAAAGAAAAAAAAAGCCTATACCGAAGAGATGAGTATATCTGCTGACTCAGATCTTACAGAAAGGTTTGCTTTTTAGTTTAAATCACTAGAGGGAAGAAAAAAAAAAAAAAAAAAAAACAATGAGGAAGTCACACTTCAAGGTTCAGATCCAGACTGAGATCTCAGGTGGAGAAGAGGATTCAAAGGGAGCAATCAGTAAGATGAATGCCTTTCCAAGCGCTAAGGAGGCAAAAGCTGTCTGATGCACTCTGAAGTAAGGGGCAGCTTAGGCCTTGGGGAGATGCCAGCCTGCAGCAGCCTGCATTTGTAGCTCCCACAGTTTTTGCATGACTCTGTATGTTGCTGCCTCAATGTACCTTCCTGAAGTCCCTGCGGGTGGCAGGAAGGACAGTACTTAACTGTCACTACTGGACCTAAGAACGACCCAGCTTATTTTCTTTTGTTATTGTTTTCTAACTATTTTGTATTACAATTTTGTGTGTGTGTGTGTGTGTGTGTGTGTGTGTGTGTGTGTGTGTGTGTGTACCTGCTTGCATGCGTGAGCTACCATGTATATGTAGAGATCTGAGGAAAAATTTCAGGAATCAATTCTTTCTCTTTACTATATGAGTTCCAGAAATTGGACTCATGTAATTAGTTTGGCAACAAGTGCTTTGCCCTCTGAGCCAGCCATCTTGTTGGTCCTTTTTTTTTTTTTTTTTTTTTTCTTCTCTCTCTCCTCCCTCTCCCTCTCTCTCTGTACCTCTGTCTATGTCTCTCTCTGACCTTCCCTCTCCCTCTCTTTCTTTCTCTGTGTCTGTGCACACACATGCCACAGAACAACCTCAGCTGGCACTTAAGAGCCAAGCACCTTGTTTGTTTAAACAGGCTTTGTCACTAGCCAAGTAGTCTAGACTGGCTGGCCAGCAGGCCCCAAGGATATGCCTGTCTCTACTTTACCAGTGCTGAGATTATGGGTGTGCACCATAATGCTTAGATTTTTTTTTTTTTTTTAATGTAGGTTCTGGGAATTGAGCATAAGTCCTCATGCCTGCATAGCAAGCACTTTCCCAACTAAGCCACTGCCCCAGCCTCAAGGTCACTCACTTTTTTAGGAGGCTGATGAATCCAATAGGTGGTAGAGTTTTTATGCCATTCTTCCCACTGCATTTTTGTTTATATGCTTCTATTTATTAAAAGAAACAGAACAAACAATGGCATAGAATTCTAGGAAAACATAGATAGGAAGGTGGTATTCTACGTGTCCTAAATGTAGACATCCCTAATGTCTCCTGTCCATGTCTGCTTCAAGTCTGTCCTAGCTAAACATCGTCCCACACAGATATATGGGAAACTCTCCATTTCCAACCGTGGAACACTTCAGGAAATGCTGGTAGGAAGAAGTCATGGAAAACCAGCCAAGTGAAAGCTGGTGTGCATAATGGCAGGGAAATAACACTGGTCAAAGGACCCAGGAGAACAGCTCTAAGGCCAATTAATTAGCCATATGTCCTACAGCAAGTCACTTAACCTCCCAGATCCCTGTTTTCTCCTCTGCAAATTAGGGGGTCCAGAACAGATGGCCTCTAAGGTTGATTATGCTGAACCTAATACTCCAATTCTGCCTCTAGCACAAATCAAGTTCAGTTTGAACTCCTTAAGGCCCAGTATGGAAGTCACCTCCCCTCAGAAGCCTTCCCTGATATAGCTAGCAAGGGCAGATTTTCCCTTCTCAAGAGTCTGCATGACTTTAAATCCTCAGGACCTGTCTGCACGGCCTTGGGGACATTATTTAAGATATCTGACCTTGAGTTTCCTAAGTATTCTCGTGAAAACTGGCACAGTAGCAGCACACTCCTGTTAACTCCTAAGGAAATTAAGAGCTTTATCCTTAGGCTGGAAAACAGCTCAGGGGCTAATAACATTTGCTGCTCCACAGGAGGATCTGCACTGGGTTTCCAGCACCTAGCAGGGGTGGTATACAAGCACGTACACTCCCAGCTTCACAGGGATCCAACTCCTTTGGCTCCTGTGGGCATTTACACCCAAATGCACACCCCCACACACCAGCGCACACACATAAACATAACTTAAAAATAAATCTTTTACCCTTAAGATATCCTTGAGTATTTGCAAAACCATCCTGCTATGCAGAGCAAGCCCTCTCTTTGTCACCCCCTCTCATATCTTCTTGCATCCCCACCCCAGACTGCAAAGCAAAGATAATGCAAAATGGATTACTATGTAACAAGCCGGCTGTATTATTCAATTCATGTGTTTCACAGAGCTGTTGGGGGAATAAACTAGGTCTCTCCATCCCACAGTTCTCCAAACACCCAGGCAAGCCATCTGGTATTAGCTGAGCGTAAGTTTCCCCTAAAGAGTTAACTAAGAGCGTCCATTTATAATTCTGAAAATGTAACCAGGAAAAGCTCACATTTGTTCAAATTGCAGTATGACTCTCTTAGAGGGTAAGGCCAGGCTGAGGGTGAGGCATGACCATTTTGTATCAATCAGTAGAAAGTGTTGGGGAACTGAGTGAAAAGTAGTACAGTCACTGACATTCTAAAATGTGTGCATGTGTGCGCGCGCGTGTGTGTGCGTGTATGTACATAAGTTTGGGCACACACAAAAATGAAACAGGTAGCATCAAAACAGTGGCTTTACAAGCAGAAATAACGGGTCTACACACGGATGTCCAGCAGAAACATTTTGACATTTATGCATCCTAGTGCCCTCATCTTTCTGAGAAAACTGATACGGAAAGAAGAGCTCACAGCATGTTTGTAGCAAATGAGACCCCATGCGACAAATGTGTGAGGAGTCTATTTACGTATGCACACAAAGAGTTAGCTAAACTCATGTCACACCAATAGTACCTCGAAATGTGGTATTCCTTTTTCCTTCATTCAATATATTAATCATAATGACTAACAAACATGCTAAGTGTAAAGAAAGCCTTTCTTTTTTGAGACAAGGCCTAATGTAGCACAGGCTAGCCTTAAGTTCTCTATGTGACTGAGGATGGCATTACACTTGAACTCGTCTGTAACCCCAGACATACGGTATCACACCCAGCTTACGTGGTGTGGAGGATCCAACCTAGGGCTCCTGTGTGCAGGCAAGTAGTGTAGAGGTGACCTTCATTCACCTTGTGTATTCCATTGTTAATTGCCGAACTGTGAGTGAGCTAACCGCTAACAGATTCTGGTATTGTCACTGCTATTGAAAAATCTCCTATTTCACTGTCCTGCAAACACCGCTGCCCAGTTATCTCTGATTGGTTAATAAACAAGCTGAAGAGCCAGTGATTGGGCAGAGGAGAAAGTAGGTGGGACTTCCATTCCCAGTGTCAGAGTCTCAGGAAGAGAGGAGAGGAGGGGAGGAGAGGGAAAAGAGGAGGACAGGAATGGAGAGGCTGTGAGGGTGAGACTAGAGGACAGATAGCTGGGCATATGGCTGGGAAGTAGGTCAGGCTAGCATAGATGGGTTAGAATACGTGGACATCTGCCCAGTTATGGTGCTGAGAGCTTCTTAATACATGTAACAAGTCACTATCTCATTATTTGGGAGCTAGAGAGGGCATAGGGGGGAAAAACAAAACCAACCATTAATTCAACAACGTAGTCTACCACCCAGACTAAATACTTAGCAAAGACAGCCTCTTAAGATAGTACTACAGAGGCTAGAGCGATGACTCAGCAAGCAAGAGCTCTAGACACTCTTGCCAAAGAGAGAAGTTCAGTTCCCAACATCCATGTTACGCCAGGCAGCTCATAATGGTCTCTACTTCGAGCTCCAGGGGGATCTAATACCCTACTGTGGTCACTACAGGTAGTGTGCTCACATATCCAGTGACACACACACACACACACACACACACACACACACATGACTAAAGTCAATCCCTCCAGAAAGAGAATACAAGGACTAAAAGAACTTTTAACTTGCTACCATGCACATTTGCTGACCTCAGAATATAAAGAACCTATACCTATACTCTGAGTTTACAGCCAACCAATGACCATAACAGTTCGCCTGTCTGAAAGCCTCATGGAATAGGCCACCCTCATCCACACGGCATTATTTTAACTCACTCCTGTGCAGTGGAACACATGGAGTGTGGTTTTGTTTAAGGACCTAGTCTGTGCATATCAATACATGCACACAAGTCCCTGTTGACTTTGCCAGAACCAATCAGAACTGAATTATTTCTTTTCGGCTGCTCCAACCAAATACCCAGCTGCCTAGAGAGTAACAAGGCGTGAGATCGTTCTGAGACCGTGACGTGCTCTGCTTCCTTCCTGTGCTGCACACAATTTAATTATACCCATTGTTTTTTATTGTTCAAAATGTATCGGCAGTGCATCTACTCTGAGAGACACTTGCTGCTCCTCCGTTCGGTGTAGCTTTTATGCTAAAGTGTGTGCATGTGTTGGGGAGTGTATCTCCTTCCCCTGGTCCCCAACAAGGAGATGTGAGGCCGTAGAAGCCCCGTTGATTTCCCAAGCCCAATTATTTTATTGTGTAATGTCCTCCTCGACAGTGCACACATTACCTGCGTACTTAATGGAGTCCCTAAGCCGCCTCAATTTTGCTGCTTGTACCTAACAGGCTGTGGTACCCACCCCATCTCCCAAACATATCAGGGCTTGCTCATCTCTGACTCCACTTCTTCGCAAACAAATTGGGGGGAAAGCAGCTGTGATGAAGGGACGTGATGTTAATTCCTGCTGCCAAAGCTTCATTACCTCTCAGGGCTGCCTTCCTTCATGGCAACGCTGCCGCCTCATTAATCCAATCCAGGCATCTCTTTTATCCAGATAATGACAACAATAGGTGTTTCCTTATTTCTGTGGGCAGCCACTGAACAGCAGGAGTCCACACGCTTTGCAGTAGCGAATAGGCAGGCAGACTCCTTGAAAACGCTTCTGAAATTGATTGCCCAGAGAGTATTTTAGAGTAGAAAGTACAGTTAAGAAGGCCAAAAAAGAAAAAGAAAATGAAGTTTTCCTGAGACTCCCAAAGTCTTTGGAATAGGCTGTAACAAATTAAAAACTTAGACTTTTTTTTCCTCTAGTTTTCTTCCATCCTTTCTAGAGGGTTTACTTCTATTTGATTTGGGTTTCAGCATTGAAAATGGATCAATTTTGATAGACAAGGTACCATGGTTGCAGGGCACCTATTTAACACTCCCACAGACAAACGTCATCGGTAGCCTGTCTTTTTCTTAATCTTCGGCACTCACGTTAATGATCATGTCCAACTGATATTTTTCCAATAGTTAAAGCCTTTTTGGGTCAGGACCATCAGGAAAACTTCCCATACTTTATTCAAATTTCTTATGAAAAAGCAGCAGTTACTTTTAAGACAGTCATCCAGCCATCATCCATCATCCAGAGTCATACCCAAGTGGAAACTGAGGAAAACACAGACACAGGGATACAGCTTCAAAGACAGCAGCATAACCCTTCTCTCCACAGTACGGGGAAGCATCAGAGGCGTTTGTAGGAACAGTTCTCAAAGCTGGCTAACACCAAGTGGCTCTCTTCTTAAGGCCCAAAGACAGAGGACACACTTTTGACATTAAGCTCCACCGTACTGGAAATCGCCGTACTTTGTCTGTCGGGTGAGAAAATATCTGGGTCGGTGCACTAATGATGGTCACTGTATTCTTAACAAAGAAAACAAAATGAACACACTCTAAGGTCATCACTCTAGTCCCATGGGTAGGCACTTTCTTGCACCTCCCTGGGACCCTTGCCCAGAATTTAGACCAGCTGTGATGGCTGGTTTTACTGTTAACTTGCTACCATCGAGATCAACCTGAGAAGGGAGTCTCATCGAAGGACTTCCTATATAAGGTTGGGCTGTTGGCATCTCTGTAGGGGGCTGTCTAATCGCCTGACCCTGATATGAGGAGACCCTGGCCATTCTGAGCGGCACCTTTCTCTGGCTTTGGGATCTGGGCTGCGTAAGAGCAGGAAAAAAAAAAAAAAAAAAAAAAAAAAAAAAAAACCCAGCTGAGTGTGAATACAATCATTTCTCTCAGCTGCTGAGTGGGAGTGCGGTGTGATTAGCTGCTTCAACTTGCTACAGCTGGGATTCCCACCCCGCCATGCTAGACTGTAACCTGAAGTGTAACTCTGTAAGTCTCTTGTTTGTCAGGGTGGTTTTAGTAATCACATAAGAGAATTGAAGCTCGGATACAATCCTTATTGATAGAAGTAGCCCTGGACTATATATGGGGTACAGCTCATTCCAAAAGGTATGAAAATGGATTGGAGAAAAAAGAAAGAGAAAAAAAAAGCAGGCTACCTAAGTGGCCTTCAGTCCCATCCGTCTTTCCGTAGGACAGCCTCAGAGCTTATTAAATCAGGGACGAAGCAGAGGAAGGAGCTTTAGATACATACTACTGCATGCTGAGGAGGAGGAGAAGCAGGAGGAGGAGGAAGAGGAGGAGGAGGAGGAGGAGGAGGAGGAGGAGGAGGAGGAGGAGGAGGAGGATACCCAAGAACTGAATTCATTATGGAAAATTCTTCACGGAGAAAAGAGAAATTGTAAAACTCTTTGAGAACATGATAAAAGATGATTAAGGTAAATTCTAGGTTGGGTCTGAGATTTAAATAACCCTGACAGCAGGTTACACGAATCACTGCACTCCCATCCCCAGAGGCGAACCTGTCTGTAGCTTCAGGGCCTGGAGCTCACCAGCCTCATCAAAGTGTCAGAGGATGCTACTGGGTGAGTTTAATCTGAACAGTGCCCTCTACGGGGCTGAACGGCGCCCTACAACTTAATTTTCGCGTAAAATGCTCTTCACTTGGGATCAGAAATCAGATGGTTTGGTCTTAAGTCTTGGTCTGTGTCTTGTGGGTATTATATGCTTGAGGGGCTGAGCTTCTCTCTTTAAGACTTCAACATTTGTACCTGGGAAATAAAGATGCTATCCCGATGGGCAGGGCAGAGCATCCAATGCAGCATGCACTTGTACCAGGCACACCTCAGGCCCTCAACTGGCACCAGTCTCTAGTAGTGCTCAAGCTCAAGCGACAAATCTGGGGGGCCTGGGGCGATAGCTAAGTCAGTGAAGAGCTCGTTCAGCAAGCATCAGAAGCTGAGATTCATACCCAGCCGCCATGTAAAATCTGGTCACAATAGCTGCTGCGGACAGGTCATGACAACGGTGACCTGAGGAAGCAGAGACAGGGCAGTCCCTGAAGCTTGCTGGACAGACACGATACTTGAATCAGTGATCTCCACAATGAAGTGGATGGACTAGCAACATGACTCAGCATGTAAGGGTACCTGCTGCCAAGCCTGAGGACCCGAGTAACAGTCCTCGAAACAAATATGGTGGAGGAAGAGAATGGATAAGTTGGCTAGTCATCCGTCTAACGCTTACATGTATTCATACCATCCCACCAATAAATGCAATTGAAATTTAAAAGTAAGGTGGATGTGGAGGGTTGACTGAGGTAATCACCCAACATCAACCTCTGGCCTCCATATGAGTACGTACACACACACACACACACACACACACACACACACACACACACACACACACACACACCATACAACCCAAATCGGCCTTCACTTCTTCATTGACTCATAGTAATTTTTTTTTTTTACTACTGTTTTCAAAAGCAGCTTATTTCCCCGCATGGGAAGGTGCAGGCACATAATTTTGGTAGCATCAAGCACTCCCGAAAGGCTCACTCTGTAGTGCTTGATCCTGCCAGGTCTGGATACAATCAGGCTTGGTCCAGATGGATGAGAAAAGGTCACAGGTGTGCACATGTGGTGACCACCGTGTTCTCAAAGACAGAGCTGGGACGGTCTCGTCATTTGGTTCTCGTCTCCCCGTGCACACACTAGCTTTACCCAGTGCTGTTAATATGGCTCTGACACTTGTTTTCTCAAGCTCAAGTCTTGCCTGCCTTTGCCTGTGGGCCTGAACTCACAGAAGAAAAACGATAACGAATTTGAAGAGCCTGCCTCCTTTTGTCACTCCATCCTTCTTTCCCACCCCATGCCATTCCCTGAAGTGGAATTTCATCCGCCTGTCTGTCATCTTCCATTTAAAAATCTCAGCAGTCTTGGCGGAGCTGGGGTCTAGAAGGTTCCTTCATGCCTCTTACTTTTCACACATTGCTGTGTGACATGTTCAGACCAAGAAGGAGTCCCCCCCCCCTTTTCGCTGACAAGTGAGAAATTAGAGTTTAAACATGCTAAAGGTAATTAGCGCCACAGCCTCCTTAAGGTCTCAGGTTCATCTTGGGGAGCTTGGTGAGGTGGCAGCTTTTATCCTGTTTCTGGTTGAGCACTGCGGTCTCTTTGCAGCTTCTCACTTTCAGCATCTGTGTTAAGTTAGTGTAGCTTTCCAATTAGCAGACGACTATTAAATACAGACTTTGTTTGCTCAAGATATATCAGAAGTGACTGGTAAGAAATGCCATGAAACTTTCATTTTGAGGATTCACAGCCGCAAACTCAAAAATCAATATTCTGTTTGTCAGAATTAGAAAGCTCACGCAGAATTCATACATTTCTCAATAAATTTTATTAGAGACGGGGATATTCCTCCCCATGCTATCAATAAGAAGAGACTGCAGTGGAGAGGGGAAGAACAGCACCTGGTGTTTTCAATAATCTGTGACTGGGTTCCCTCTCTCCCTCCCCCACCCCGTGTGTGTGTGTGTGTGTGTGTGTGTGTGTGTGTGTGTGTGTGTGTCTGTGTGTCTGTCTGTCTGTGTATGTACACATGGGTACCTATACGGATCAGAAGAGGGTGTCAGACCCCTGAAGCTACACTTACAGGTGGTTGTGAAGCAGGCACTTTGGGTGCAAGGAATTGAACTTGGGTTTTTTGTAAATAGGATTTAAGTGCTGATACCCAGGATTTCACTAGATTTTTTTCAGGAAAACTCACAGTAAGTGGTCTCATTCTTCTCTTATGAGTAAGACATGGTAATTTAGAACTGAGGTTTTGCCAAATTAGGTGATTTAACAACAGTTAAAGCAAGGAACTGGTTTAAAAATCCAAGTATCTAATCTCAATGATGTTTTTGTGTGTGCGTGTGTGCACACATGTACACACACACACACACACACACACAAAACACAGTCTTTGTAGAACTAAATTGGCACAACCAAAATGGTTATAAATTACTTGTTATGTGTATTCAATATGGGACATAAACAAATGGAGCAAAAATGTGTTACTATTATAATTCAAAAAACTAAGAAAAATAACAAAGCAAGCTGCTCTGCACTATACAGAGGTTGTTTTTTATAACACATGACTAGGAAATAAGCTGGGAAACAAGATTGCCTTTTCAGAATGTAAACAGAGATATCCCTTTGAATCTCTGGTGTTTGCATCTTCAAATCACATTATGTGACCATCACATATAATATGCCCCCGTGCCACCAAGAATACAATACCAAAACTCAATGTAAACAAAGCTTCCTTAATGTACTGCATTTAAGCCCAGTGTCTGAGGGACATACTGTGCAGAGGACTCTGGAAAGAAGAAACTACTTAGATTCAGTTATATATTACCTATGTTGTTTTTCTCCTAGAGTAAATACTTTTAAATTTTATAGTTGTCCCTAGTTATAATTTTGTTGCTGCAATAAAATATCCTGACAAGACAATTTCAAGAAAGAAAGAGTTTAGCTTAGCTCATAATTCTAAGTTACATCATAGCAGGGAAATAAATGGGAGCTTGAGGTATCTGATGAGATCACATCCTTAGGGGAAAAGAAATGAATGTATGCATGCTTAGCTGCTTGCTTGCACTCAGCTTGATTTGTTCACTTACACAGTTCATGACTCCCTGTCAAGGGAATGGTGCAGCCCCACAGTGGGTTGGGTTCTCCAATATCCATTAAAATTATCTATCACAACAGTATTTTAGCAGAAAGCATGAGAGAATGAACAAGGTATGAAATGGGTGTGTATTCTATACTACGATGGATGCAGAGCTCACCTTCTTCATTCTGACCATTACTATAAGCAAAGAGATTAGAAAATCTTGTACAGCATGAACCTTATAGGAAGATGGAATTCCTAGTAACACTAAAAAGGCTCTGTCAGCTTAAACAGAATTCAAATATCAAGGAAAAGAAGAGCGTTTTAAAATGGGGTCATTCAAGTGAAACGGACGCCTGCTTGTAACAACCCATCACTGTCAGGCTTGTTTGACCAATCACATTCCCTCAGATTCCAGCCAGTCCTCGCAGCCACGTATATGCAATTCTGCCCTAACTGTAATGAGCCCTTCCTAGTTACAGGGAGAGCAAGAGAATAGAGGCTAGGGAAGGGTAACTGGGGGTTCTATCTACACAGCTATGGGGATCCATCTTCCATGTTCGGTAAAAACTTTCCAATGTGGCTATTTTGGAGTCACCCCCAACGCTGTCAGTATTGCCTCATCCATGCTATGAAAGTAAGCCCAATAAACTCATGGTAAAATTAGACAGGATCATACTTTGCTTTGTCTTTGGGACCTCAGGAGGAGTATGTAGATGCTTATGTCTCCCCAGGGAAAGAATTCAAACAATGATGAGTAACACTACTGGCAACCCAAGGGTTTACCAGATGTCCCTATTTAGAGTAATCGACTCCAGAGATTTAGGAAAATATCATTTTATGATAGCACACTGAAATCCTGTTATTAGAACAGAAAAATTAGAACTCAGCCCAGTTCAGCCTGTGCAGTCAAGACTCTCACTATCCCAATGTGTCTCAGCAAAAATGCAGCAGTGAGGAAATTTATACAACGATAGCTGAGTAAGCAAGAGACAATTAAAGACTCTAAAACAGCTGCTGGGAGAGGAGATGAGCCAACTGGCAGGGAAAAGACAGCATTATACTAATTATCATATTTGAAAGCAAACAAGAGTACCCCTCTTTATTCTTTAATGTTTCATATTTCTTGTTCCGTTCAAACACCCACCTTGGCAAAATATACCCTACCAGCATTATCTCATAAAGGGTTTAATTTGATTAAATGCCAGTCAATGCTGAGTAAGCCATCTTTGGCTAAAGCCTCAAGTACGGGATGGAAGAGCACAAGGGAAGGAGAGCAGAAAGGGGAGCCAAGGAATGAGAAGGGCTTCTTCTTACCGCAATTTTTATTTGTATTGTTAACACCTTGCTCAGTTGCCTCTTAAACTCTGAAGTGTAGAAATCATCTCCACTGCTGCCAAGCCTGATAGCCTGACTTCCATCTGCAGGACCAACATGGCAAACATGGTGGAAAGAGAGATGACTCCCACAAGTTGTCCTGTGACCTCCATACTCAAGCTGTGGTGTGTGCGTGTGCACGTGCATGCTTATGTGTGTGTGTGCGTGTGTGGTGTGCACATGCATGTGTATGTGTGTGTCTGTACATGTTACTGTATAAGCAGTCAGAGGGACATTAAGCACCCATCCTGAGCAATTCTTACATGCTATCCCTCAAACCACAAGTAAGACTGAATCCACACCCTGATCTGCAGACGGCTTTGCTACACGGCACACTATTAGCTAACAGCACAGCCAGTAAGTGTGGCTAGAGGTGGGGACGAGAGCCAATATTATTCTAAGAACAAAGGTGGCCGCTCAGGCCATTTATAATTCAGGCAGTAATCTGCGCTCGTATTACAGACTGTTGCACATTATTGCGATAAAAAGCTGAAGGCAGGTTACGTCATAAAGAAAAGCAGCTTTATTTTCACTCAGTGCTTTAGAGGCTAACAGCCCCACAGATGTAGCCTCTGCTGAGGGCCTTATTGCAGATGGCATGCTAGTGAGAGCTGGAACAGGTGCAAAAGATCACATGCCCATAGGGAGCTGGTGGGGGAGGAGTGACCAAGCTTGCTCTTCTTATAACAAATTTCTCCAGAGAACTCAGCAAGGGGTCCCAAGGAGAACATGCTCAAGGCCTTTGGAAGGAGGAAGTTAAGGAACCCTGAGAGGCTCCAGCTTTTCAATGCCAATTCCTTCACATGGAGGACCAGACTTCAAGCGCATGAGCCCTTGTGCGCTCACTCAGCGTACACACAAACTTCACCAGAGCTTTCACACCGAAGTGCGAGGAGATGAGCCAACAGCTACAAGGGTACTAGAGAGAACCTGACAAGCGTTCAGTGCCACACCTCATATGTACGGTGCCATTTAATACTGCATGGCTCTGTCCACACTCATTTCCATGTGTACTTTTAAATACTGGCTAGCTGTATTTATTAGCCTTCAAAATGACCAGGACACATGGGATATGTCCTTGGCTGTTTTCCTTTATAGCAAGTCAAGAGTCATTGGGGGAATGGAGAGATGGCTCAGAGGTTAAGAGCTCTGGGTGCTCTTCCAAAGGTCCTGAGTTCAATTCCCAGCCACCACATGGTGGCTCGCAACCATCTGTAATAAGATCTGGTGCCCTCTTCTGGCATGGAGGTGTACATTCAGGCAGAAAACAGTATACATAATAAATAAATACATCTTTAAGACAAATCATGGAAACAAGAGCGAACTCTATTCTGTTCTCAAAGAAGAAGGCTTCTTTCTAAGTTAGTCCACAAACTACCACCTTGCTCAGAGCCTAGATGGTCTGCCTTGTTGTTTTTTCAATTCTTTTTCCAGTTCCTTGTTTATCAAGTGTTGGCCATGTTATGTCACATTCCTGTTTTGATGCATGTCTGTTACTATCATGCATATATACGTGTGGGGGGATATATGAATGTACATGTGTGTGTGTGTGTGTATGTTCATGTGCATGTTGCATGCACCTGAGTGTCCAGGCCTGTGTAAGCATGCAGAGGTCAGAGCGGGATATCAGTGTTTGCCTCAACTGTGAGGCAGAGTCTTTTACTGAACTGGAAGCTCTCTGGTTTTACCCAGATCGAAAGGCTACCTTGTTTTGAGGATCTGACTGTCTTTGCCGGACAGTGCTGAGGATGGACACCCACACAATCTCACAGAATGTGTAATATGTTTATATCATCTTGATTCACTGTCACCTAATTATCAGGGCCACTTAGAGGGACAATGGGTACGCCTGTACACACGTACCTAAAAGTAAGATTAAACCTTTAAAAGACAGTAAAAAGGCAAAGAGTGGGAGGAAGAATTTATTTTGGCCTCATGACTAAAGCTGTGGTATCCATTATGATGGTAAAGACCTGGTGGAGTCCACAAGGCGAGAAGAACATATGTTTTGGGACGTCTCACACCTGAGTGATCCAGGAAGTAGAGGAAAAGCAATGCTGGTGCTGGTCAACCTTTCTCCTGTTTCCTTTTCTATTTAACGCGGCCTCCCTATCCCTGCCCCATCGATGGGATTGTACAACCAGCCAATGTTCAAGGCGGGTTCATCCCATTCAGTTAAACCTCTGCAAACACCCTCACAGACACGGTAGAAATGTATCTCCTAGGTGGCTTCAAATCTAATTAAGTTGATAATGAAATTAACCATTGTATCTCTTGATCCAATCTTAAGACATTGCCCTTCCCAGCCGTCTTCCTTTGGAGGAACCTGGTCTGTTGTGCCTGGATCTCACAGAAGCAGCATCTATATAGTATAACCGTAAATCCTACATTAACTAGAGTGTGCATACCCACTGTACCCCCGTACCACCTCCACTGACAAACATTTCTCTCCATATATATAATATCACTTAGCAAGCGCCAGAATAGGCATTCAATAATTGTCATCTGTGTTAATTTTCATATTTATGTTGAATATGCATATTCATAGCAAGTCCCATGCAGGCACTCAATAATTGTCAGAGTGTTGTCGTTACTAATGAACATTATGGGAGGAGGAAGTGAACGCAAGGCCTGTCACTACTTCGATTAATTCTCGGGGTTTTGATATGAACTGTTTATTAAGAACCAGGATTTATAAGCATGTGTTCGGCATGCTCAAGTCATAGACCCTTGTCTTTGGCAGATAACTGGGGAAATGTGCTGGCAAGAGCAATGACAGCAATAAACATCATCATCAAATATGCAAGGACGCCTTCCGGTAGCGCAGTCCATGCCTAAACAGCTTCCTTTCCTTGCTGTGATCCCACAAGGCCAGTTGACAGTACCCGACTTCCAATTCTTCCCCTTATGATTCACTCACTATTGATTCTTAGCTATCTGATATCGACACAAAAATCTATTGAAAAAACAAAAACCTCAGGTGCTTTAATTGTCAGAGGTACTAGTGTTGGCTGTGACAAAGGTTCCTGAAGAAAACAAAAACTCGAGGATGGAATGACTGCTCTACTGCAGGATTTCTTCTTTTTAAAGATGGCTTCTTCGCTGAAGAGGACAAGACTCGCTGAGTGAATGAAAACTTAAGTACAATACACTCTGTATGTACCTGAAAGACTAATTGGGGGCAGGGGCTGTTCTTTAGCTAAATGTTTTAATTAGAAGCCTTACATATCTACTCTCAGTCTATTCACATATGACCTATAGGGTGAGTGTAGAGAGAAGGAAGGGGAAGATAAGGGAGAGTGGAAGAGTGGAAGAGAGGGAGAGAGGTAATCAGGAGAAGGGGATGCATGTAAGCAGACGGAGAGTGGAGCAAGGCAGAGACGTACGGCTAACCGTGCTACATCACTGGAGCCTAGGTTCCAATTCAGGGAGGGCACTTTGCCCCTGCCGCCCCAGGTTTGGAATAAATAGACTAACCTTCTATATAGGAGTGATAGAGTGACAGATACAAACCAGATAACATGGCAACTAATACAGAAAACTGACAAGAGTTAAGAAAACCATATCTTAAACAGGAAATAGTCTCCAGATATGTTGATAATCACGCCCTACCTCCATTTTGTAAAAATTTTTTGATTCCACGTAGCCCAGACTGGCCTCAAATACGCTACATGATTAAGGGTGACCTTGAACTTCTGATCCTCCTTCCTCTACGTTCTCAGTGCTGGGATTAGAGGGATGCACCACCACACCCAAATGAAGTCACAGTTCAACACGGTCAAGCAGACGCCTTTGACCACTACCTATGTCAAATTTTTAATCACATTTAAGCATCCTCTAGATGGTCTCCTTCAAAATGAGCCATACTGTTTTTGGACACATCTTCATTTCTTAAACAGTAGATAATAGGATTATTTGCTTGTCTGAGACTAGGTCTTGCAGAGTTATGAAGGCTGGCTTTGAACTTGTGATCTTCCTGCCTCTGCCTCCCCAAGTAACAGGATGACAGACCTACCCAGCTGCATTTTATATGTGAGGTTTCAAATGGCTTATACAACACTGTTTCCTTATTTGGTCTAAGCATAGGTCTGCCAATCTCACAGTGAGCCTGAGTTGGCAGGCGGCATGTGCCACTCTGCTTTAGACCTGACATCATTTCTAGAACAATGCAGGACTTCACATGTCATACACGTCAATCAGCTCTGCTGGTTTCCAATGCCTCATGTGGAAAGACTCTAAAGTGTTAAAATGGTGCGGGTTTGACTCAAGGCTATTAAAGCCTCTAAAATGCTCACAACCCCATGCAACTCTACTTGTAGGGATCGATGCCTTCGTCCACCCTCCAAATATGTGGCACTCACACACACACACACACACACACACACACACACACACACACTACATACTTCTTTCATTTTTAAAAAATGAACTACAATGCCAATGGTTACCCACTGAATATTTAAATCTGTGGCAAATCTGTTTCCCATCTATGTGTGGATTATAGCTAAGATTAACATTTCTAAGTGCAGGTTATGCCAAATGTTGCCTTGAAAGAAAAGCAATGAGTGAAATGCGTGGAAGCATCCAGCTCAGCCCCCCCCCCCCCAAAAAAGAAAAGAAATGTAATATCGTTGAGAAAAGGACCTTCCCAGTTCCCTCGGGGAACATACTTCCGACTTCAGAAAGACAAAGCCGCCAGGTCCTTCCTCTCTCTCACCACCAGATCAGGGCCAGGGAATTTCTTCTATGCTTTAGAAAGGCTTTGGATCAAAAGAAGAGAGACTTGAAGAAGCCTCAAATCATCTAATACGACAAAAAACCCCTGTCTAGTCTAATAGAAGGATTTCATGTTCAGATTCCTTGTGTCCCATATGTATTCGTTCATTCAGAGACGTGTGCCTATAAAGAGGATGTCAAGTCGTATTCTTAAACCAGGGTGTAGAAGCAAGAGCATGGCCAGGCAGCCATTTTCTTCTATTCCAGTGGGGGAGACAGACAGTAAATGTAAACTTCACTGTGTCATCAGGGTACAGTGGTAGCTGACCTGGCTCAAAAATACCATTCCATGGGCCAACTCTTGCCTTGTGGGTTTTTTTTTTTCCCCCTTTAAAAGAGGCGTCACTGCAACCACAGAAGATGGATCCCACAAAGAGCAACTGAGAATACAAATTGTCTAATTGGAGACCTTCGCAATGCCATTCCTACAACTGTATGTTAAACACTGTGCACTTTAAAGGACACCGTGCAAAAACAGTACTTACGCAATTCATTATTGAATAATGTCCTTAATGCCAGTGAACTTCCCTGATGAGGACATTAAGAAACGAAGCAGTTAAATTACCTGAACAAAATCTAATACTTCGAGTGAAGCATCCAGGGTCTGAGGCAGAGAACTGTGTTTAAACTGATGGAGGTTAGGACATAGGACCCCTGAAATGCATCACCCCGGCAGAGAAATAACAAAAGCAGGAAGGACTCCTTGACCTTTTCCACTTCCCATCCTCTATGCAGCAAGTCACAGAACCTAACAAGGATTTTATGAACTTGGAATGAAGCAGGCATGAGACCCTCTTGTGAACGATGCCTTGAGTGCCACCAGGAGAGGAACACTCCCACCTCGAAAGAGAAACAAGCACAGAGAAGACCCAAGGGTCAACCAGGTTTCGCCATGTCACCGTTATATTGCACCCACAGTGTCCAGTCACTTATCTCCATGGCTCTGCTTAGGCCTGAGCTGTGCCTTAGCTGCTAGAGAACTTGCCTGGCATGCACGAAGCCCTATATTCAATTCGCCAGCATCGTACGAACAGGAGTGGTAGCACAAGTTGTTAAAAGCAGGAAGATCAAGTTCAAGGTCATCGAGTGGGACACAAAAGGCTTGAGGCTAGCCTGGGCTACATGGGACTGTGTCTTGTAGGTTAAGAAACCTCGTATGGTTTCCCTCTTCACATGCAGTTTATTAAGCGAAATTGTGTATTTTTATCTTGTTAATCTCTTTTCTTTTTCTTTTTCTTACATGGGCCTGCAAACCAAATAGGTGAAAGTTTGGTTTTTTTTCCAATCCTGAAAAATAAAACAAACTTGTTTATGCCTAGACATGATCTTTTTGGTCAACAACAACAATCTGTAAGATAGGTGTTTTCTTATTTGTCTTTAAGGCATTTCTAATGAGAGTCTAAAGAGATGGCTCAGTGGCTAAGAGCACTTGTTCTTGCAAGTTTGTGTTCCCAGCTTATAACCATCCATACAAGATACAGAGGATTCGACACCTTCTTCTGACTTAAAAGAAAATGTCCATGGCAAAAGATGAAGCTCACTTGATGCAGCACTCGCTTAGTGTTCATAAAACCCAGAGTTTGATCCCCATAGGCATGTGGGTACACACCTGTTACTTTGACACTGGAAAATAGAGATAGGAAGACCAAACATTTAAGGTACTCTTCAACTACCCAGAAAGTTCAAGGCTAGCCTGGGCTACATAAGTACTCAATCAATGCACACAATGAAGATTGGTTTCCTGAAATGTCCCGCAATGGCTTTGAATCAAAATGTATCAAGTTTGAAGGGGCTGGATAATGGTTTTAGACAATATATAGAACGGGGTAGTGGGCAATCTTAACGGTTTTATTCATTGAGCTGATTCATGCTGACAGAGTCCAATGGCCACTCACAAGAATGTCCTGAGACCTTGAGGCCTTCCCACTCAATTCCAGCAAGTCTCCACCATACCCGTGTTTCTTTTGGGGCCTTGAAATGGTGTGTTTTGGCTAGTTTTGGGTCAACTTGACACAATACAGAGTCATCTTAAAGGAGAGATCACTGATTGGGAAAATGCCTCCATAAGATCCAGTTGTAAGGCATTTTTCTTAAGTAGCAATTGATGCAGGAGGGCCCAGCCTACATGGGTAATGCCATTCCTGAGCGGTGGTTGTGCATTCTATTAAAAAAAAAAAGAAAAGAAAAAAGCAGGCTGTTCAAATCATGAGGCGCAGAACACTAAGCCGCACCCCTCCATGGCCTCTGTCTCAGGTCCTGCCTCCAGGTTCCTGTCCTGTTTGAGATACTGTCCTGACTTACTCAGATGATGAACCCTTTGCTCCTCAGGCTGCTTTGGTCATGGATCTTCACCATAGCAATAGAAACTCTAACTGGGGCAGGTGTCTGACAGTATTTCTAATGTAAACTGTTTTCCTTGTAAAGATCAGGCTTAAGCTTTTTAGAATCCGCGATAGGTAACCACACCAGCAAAGTTAGCAAATTATTAACAGGGTTAATGGAAAAACAGACATGGCAGGTGTTAAGAGAAGGTTAGAGTCCGAAGAGGAAATGGCTGGACTGGGAGAAACAGTTGCTCTGCCAGAGGTGGTGAGCAAAGGACAAAGGAAGGAAGGAAAGAAAGGAAGGGCAAGGAAAGGAAAGAAAGGCAAAGAACAAAGAGAGAAATGGCATTTCTACCTGTTAAATCTCTTTGCCTAAGACAACCTCTGCTTCCAACTTCCTCCAGGGGGCTATTTAGAGAGAAATGGCCCAGTCGGGGGCGCCATTTTCCGTTATTAAAGAAGCCTGGCAGAGCTTCTGGCTTTGAGCAGCACTTGACCCAAAGGGTGATGGGCAGAAGGAAGGAGAAAGGGAATTAACTAGGTCCCCTGTGGCTAGAGTCTGCACACAGCAGGCCTGATAACCATGTCGCTCTCAGCATGGCGGCTTCCAGAGAGCAGCTCTTTGATTGCAGAAGTTACCGCTGTCCAGGGCTGTGAGCTGCTGAGAATGACTAAAGGCCAAAGCCAGGAGGGAAGGCCAGGAGAGCTCTGGATCAGAAATGTAATAATTAACACATTTGTCACCTGGTGCTGGAGAGCCGTAAAACAGCAATGATGAAATAGTGGCGATGCTGGCGTAATTACCCTCTCGCAACCAACTGCCAAAGGTGCGGTGATTCATCAGCAGCCTTTCTCAAAACAACTCTACCTTCTGATCCCTGCACGGAGCCCACAGGGCCGCTTCCGGGAGTGAGAAGCCGGCGGTTGACTTGAAGATTTCCCCCCCCACCACCACTCATCTGATGAAACATGAATAAATCACACATCATCAGGTTTATCATTTTTCTCCTCAGAGAAATATGAAATATTATAGATCGTCTCCAGTACATCAGCTTCTTCACACTCCATTAGCATGAAGGGACTATTTTTTGATATAATTTATCAAACCATTGGCCTCATCTCTCTCCCATTTTCTACCAAATGGAAATATGGACACAGTGGACTAGACTCCCCACTCACAGTAGCTGCGTTCTAGCCTCCATCGTTTGACAGCCTGCAGTGGTACTTAAATGGCTGAAAGAAACAGGCCAAGAGACCATCTGAGATGGAAGCTACTTTAAGTAAGCATTAATGAGTTTTCGCTACCATAGAACTATGCTTTAAAAAAAAAAAAAAAAAAAAAAAAAAAAGGGACAGGGTCTCATATAGCCAAAACCGTCCCTTAATTTACCTTACATGCAAGCATAACCTTGAATTCACTATCCTCGTATCTCCAGCTTGCAAGTGTACCACCAAACTCTGTTTATGTAACACTTGGAATTGAACCCAGGGCTTTGTGCATGCTAGGTACATGTTTTACCAATGGAATTACGACCTCAAGTCGCCCGCTTACTGCTTTTTGGAAGTGAAGAATATAATTTAGAAAAGTCAGTTTTACTCCAACCTGTCCCACATTGGTAGGGTTGCGTTCTTGCTCAGGATGGCTGCCTGGTACACTGTTAACTGAGAACCAGAAAAACAACAAAAGCAAACACAAAAAAACAAAAGCAAACTGAACAAAAAAATAAAAACAAAAACTATAATGGGTAGAGGTCAGTTTTTATGATATAAACGAACTATGTATTATTTGTTGACTATAAATGTAAAAGGAAAACATCATAAAGAAGTGCATAATTTCATTCCAAGTACTAACACACCCCTCAGCTGTGGGAAGAGGGTCCAAGGCTACTGGGAACACTGCTCTTCAAGCTAGGGAGTATGTGGTTATTCATGACAAATCAGGGGCTAGAGTCATGCTTCCGTAGTTAAGAGTACTTGCTGGTCTTGCAAAGGACTTGAGTTCAGTTCCCAGCACCTATGTCACATGACTCACAACTGTCTGTAACTCCAGCTCCAGGGAATGGACACTTTTTTCTGGCTTTGGTGGGCATCTGGATAAATGCGCTTATACACATGCTCACAGACACATAAATGAAATGGGGCAAAAAGGTAAGAATAAACTAGATAAAACAAAGGTAACATTGGCTAGTCAAAGGCACCATGGAGTTAGCCACAGGGAAGAAAAAACGGACAAGACAGCAGCAACAGATGTAAACTGAGAAAGCAGAAGCTAAGTGCAAGGAGTCGGCTGGGAAAAATTAAAGGTGGAAGAGCAGAACACAGGCTGCGATTGGTTTTCAACCCGGAACCAAAGGACTGCAAAACTGCAAAGGAGGAGGTAGGGACCTAGCAAAGGGGCCCAGTGATCCAGGGCTAATGTTACAGACAATTTCAGGGAAGCCTGTGTTGATTTTTTCCCCTGGGAGATAAGCCCCATTAACCCCAGCTACAAATAACTTTATATGGAGCCATCTTACTCTAGGAAACCCAGAAGTTGTAGACAAAAAAAAAAAAAAAAAAAAAAAAAAAAAAAAAAAAAAAAAAAAAAAAAAAAAAAAAAAAGAAAGAAAGAAAGAAAGAAAGAAAGAAAAAGAAAAGAAAAATTTACTTCTGCCTCTCTCCTGAAGGCCCACGCTTTGTTGCTGTATTTGCTTTTCTTCGAATGATAAAGTATTTTCTTCCATTTTAGGGCTGAGCTGTGACAGGGCAGCTGGGAAGTAATTCAAAGCAGGACAAGAAACTCATGCCAACCCCTCGTGTTTTTCTTCAACTGTAGAAATGCAATCGGATAACTTATTTTTTTTCTTTAAATCTGAAGTTTATTAGGCTGGTATTTAATTTGCTTTCCCTGGAGGGCACAATTATGTTTTAGAAAGACCTGTGGCTGAGAGACTTTCACAATAAACTATGTCTATGCTAACCACATGGGCTGGGAGGAGGGAAGAAAGCCTCCTTTTGTAGAGCGTACCGCCGAGCCTTCGGCTCCTCTTTCCTGCCAGCAACAGCCTTAGCATGGCCCTCTGGCTCCTACTGCAGCTCCTCCGACCGCTACCCACACCAGATGAGTTTACAGAAGCTCCATCTAAAGGAGTCTGAAAGGAGATGAACGCTACCGTCAAAGACTCTTCTTGCCCAGCCACAGCACTAATCTCAGCATTTGCCATGAGAATTATATGTTAAACTTGGTAACAAGCTGAGCAGGGCAGGTCTTGAGGGCTTGCTGTTCCCTCTAGGACAGAAAAAAAACGCAGACTAAACTCCGAGATCGACTTTCATAAGAAAGGATCCTTTGTTCTGCTAAATTTCTGTCTCCTGTTTCTGTTTTCGAACAAATTCTACTGCACAAGGTGAGCCCCCGTGGGCCAAGTACACAGGTCGTTGCCAGAGCTGAGGAGAGGTAAGCCTGAGATTTGTAGCAAACATCAGCCGAACTAATGTGAGATATGTATGTATGTATGTATGTAAGTATGTATGTATGTATGTAAGTAAGTATGTATGTATGTATATCCATCCACATGGGGGCTGGGGATATGGCTCAGCCAGTAAAGTGCCTTGTAAAAAAAGAGGGCCTATGGTCAATCCTCAGAAAGAAACCATGTACGAAATAGCTAGGTGGTAGTGAGTAACCCAGCACTGAGGAAGGTGAGGCGAGTGAGTCCTTGGCTCACTGGCCAGCCAACCTACGCAACTTGGCCTATTTCAGGCCAGTGAAAGATTTTGCCTGAAGCGGGCGTGGAAGGGGGGGATGCAACCTTCCACCGCAACAGGAACATACACACGCATGAACATATGTATACACACCAATCCACATGCTCACAGGCACGGGTTATAGCAGTTCCTCTGTCTGTCAAGGCAGCAAGGTACACAGGCCAAGGTGACCAAGAAAGTGACGGTATATAGCTCTTAAAATGCAGTGTGTAGCTTCCTCTCTGGATTCCCTTGGCTCTTTGTAGATGTCCCACCTCTTACCCCCACAACAGTGTGCAATTGGCATCCTTTGGGGCCTAAAAAGAGAACCACTGAAGTCAAGGAGGAATCTAATCCCCTCCATCTAGACTCAAGAGCCACTGGTGAGGATGTGAGGCACACGTGCGCCCAGGCTTTCTACCCACTCGTCCATATCTGGCAAGGCGCAGGCAGCCTTAGCCACACAAGGATTACCTCCAGTTTTCTCAGCGCCATGACATACTTCAGGAAGGTGAGTGCAAAACACTGTGGTGTCTGACTGAGCTGAAGGTTGGACCAAGGTAAACAGAAGCAAAGGCCAGGCAGGAAAGGGAGACGGTTTGACAGGCCATGTCTGTCAAAGTTCAGTCATAAACAACCTTGAGTCACAGAGGCCCGTGAGGTGCTGCTCCAAAGGCTGCATAGCCTTTCCACATCCCTAGGTTCTGCTGTATAGGTCAGATGCATCAGGACTTCGTAAGAACAACAAGAGTCCATTCTATACTGTCAAATATAGATTAATAATACAAATTTGGCTATGTCTAAACAGCCTGTTCTTCTACCATAATAAAAGAAAACAGACTTTCCACTCTCTCTTTTTACTGCAGTAGCAAGTACCATGTTTGTAATGGTGAGAGAGCCCAAGGGGCTAGGGTGAAAGCCCCTGCTTCTTGGCTACTACAGGCAACTTTTCTTCCAGAGGAGATTTTTCACTGGACGGTGTCTGAGCGGTACTACTATTCACACTTCTCTTAAAATGTTCTCGGGATACTAAGTGGCCAGTGGGTACCACAAGGACAGGAACCTTTTAAGGCAAATTCACTTTACAAGAATGAGAAATGGAAACAGACTGATGTTTACTGTAGAACATCAGTCAGTCACAGCAACGGCCTGAAGAAGCCAAGGACGGAAAGAGGAGAACATAGAACACACAGATTGAACTAAAAAGAAAGCACACGTTCTGGCTAGAGGTAGGTCATGTATGTACAGGAAGTTGAATCTCGTGGCTCGTATGTCATAAGCATGACCAATCTTGGAGAAAAACTTTTCCATGACAGCGGGTCCTCGGGTTCATTCAAGTCTCTGTCCCCTCACTGGCTACAAGCTGTGCCTTTTCTGAGATGCAGTATTTTCATTAATAAAACATGGATTACACAGGCTGGGTGTGTACTTTACCTGGGACGATGTCTGTCTAGCGTGAACGAAACCCTGGTTTCCAAACCTAGCACGGTATAAACCCGCCATGATGGTGCACGCCTGTAATCCCAGCAGAAGGTGGAGGCAGGAGGACTCAAGGTCATCCCCAGCTACAGATTGAGTTTGAGGCCAGCCATGAAACCATGTCTCAAAATAACAATAATAATAGTGACTTAAAAGGCTGGCAGTGAAGAGTAAATGGTTTGTTATGTGACTTAAATTCAGAAAAGTGACTGCATAGAGCTGAACTCTGAGACTCAGGCATGACCACAATCGTTATTATTCATACATTTGAAAACTCACTACTACAAAATCGCTTTCAAGGTTTTTTTTTTCAAAATCCAGGAAAAAAAAAAAAAAAAAAAAAAGCAAAAACAAAACAAAACAAAAAACCAAACATACAGTTTAATCACGCCAGGCCTTCCATGTATACCATGATTCCTGTAGAAACATCAATGTTATGGGGTATTCTTCAATCTTTATACAAAATGCTATTTTTTTTTTTATCCTTTACAAAGTTTTATTTTGGGGCTGGAGAAATGGATCGGTGCTTAAGAGCATTGACTGCTCTTCCAGAAGACCGGGGTTCAATTCCCAGCAACCACATGGCAGCTCACAACTGCTTGTAACTCCAACATCTGACACCCTCACACAGACATACATGCAAGCAAAACATCAGCACTCATAAAGTAAAAATAAATTATTTTTAAAAACTTATTTGTAATCGTATGTCTCTAAAGGTGTGTGTGTGTGTGTGTGTGTGTGTGTGTGTGTGTGTACATGCATCCATCCTTTCAAGGTCTAGGCATCCTACACCCAATGTCCTCCCCTGACCTCAATTCTTGAAAGGGCACACATGTACACGCATACACGTGCACACACATGACTCCATGTGCCCTGCAGACAGATATTCTTTTCCTGCATAAGAGCCCTTCTCCCTTCCTTCCAGGATCCTTGCACATTTAGTTCATGGCTTATGATGAATTTCCTGTGCCAAATTCAGTGAACTAAGCGAGAGTCATCAATTCTCATTTATTAACCAACTATAGCCATGATTTTCACAACCGCGACCATGTGGGCATATTAACAGAGAAAGCACCGTGATTTGCTCTCAGTAAACTATGGCAGGTGGTAGGTGCTGTCTAAGAAGAAGGCAGCCAGACAAATAGTTTATAGCGTTGGGAAATATTAAAATAGGCAAAAATGCACAGGGGAAGGAGGTATTAGATATACATATTTCTGAGTTATTAAAAATTGAAAAAACATAAAGGTGAGATTAATATTACAGAACCTATCTGCATCTCTAGAAATGAAGGGTTTAGGTGATATGAAACGTCTTCTGCTCTCACAGATGTACAATGGCGGGCAGGAGAACCCCTGCATGGAATATGAATGAGTGATGGGCTGAGAAGCATCAGGTGAGATTGAAGAAGGAAAATAAAAATTTCCCCTGGAAGAACATTCTTTAATTATGAAGAAGGCTGCCTGGGATTACCCGACAGAAACCTTGCAAATCCTGGTTCTTCAGACCTGGGAGAATGGCAGCGACCTGGGAAGTCAGTCTTTCTGCATGAATTTCTCCGGTCCAGAGACATAAAAGGAGCCGAGGAAAGGGAAGTGGTTGCTCAGAGCATCCTGGAAACGCCAGGAATAAAGGTGAGGTCCATGGAGCAATGTAGCTCACCAGGCTTAGCATCTTACACACTTGTTGATGTTGCACTGTATGAACAGAGCGGGGTATCAGCAAAAGCAAATGCAGTAGAGGAGGCCTCTTCCGTGTTTTATTATCTCAGACCTCTAGGCATCAAAAGACGGAACAGGGAGGAGCAGCAGCTCAGGGCATCCTGAAAATGCCAGGGAGAGAGGCAGAGCCCAAGACACGTCCCTTGCCATCCTTTTGAGTCTCACTTTGCTGTTGATATTGTGCTAGCTGAAAAGAGGAGGTCAGCGAAGGTGGTGTGAAAGGCCTTTCCCCAGTCCTGGATTCTTAGGTCTAAATACACAAAAAGTCAGGGACTAGGGGAACAGGAACTCAGGGTGTCCTAAAAAAACGCCACGGTCAGCTCATGGAGCCATTCCTCACCATGGTTTGTCTTCTCATGCTGTGGACTTTGTGTTAGCTAAAGCAAAGCCAAGGCAATGGGAGAGGACTGTATACATAAAGCAGGAAGAAAGAAAATTCTCATCACAAACCAGCAGCAGGGCTTAGAAACTCAAGCAGAGGAGGTGAATTCAGCAGCCATCTGACCTCTGAAACACAGGAAGAAATGTGGTCCTCTGTCTCAAAAATCTGACCGAGGGGGAAAAAATGGAGGGGGGGGGAAGACTACAAAAAACTTGTTTATAATAAAGACTACATTCTGTAGCAATTTCCTAGATTCCTGGGGTTAGGAATCTAGATTGCCAATGGATAAGTGAGCCTTAAAATCACATCCCCGCTGACAAAAATTCATTTCTTATAACCGTCTCCATTTACCGGAATGCTGAATCTTTCCCATGGGGAAGGAACAAATGAAAATGTTATTTCTCTGCTCATGAACTCATACCTTCCTGTCTGCTTTTCACTGTTGGCAATTTCATTCTCCTCCAAATTTGACTAAAGCCCGTGACCTGAGGGAAATAATGTCTATATAATAATCTTCTGAAACTCTAATTCTGAGTCATGTTTTTTTGGATGTTGCCTTGCCGTTTATGAAGATTGCACCGAGCTATGAAATGTAAGTGATGTGATGTCCCTGCCTAACATAATCACTTCGCTGGTGAACATGCTGAAAATACTAATGAAAAGGAGGCACCCACCAAACCCGTGAGGGCTGCTTAATGGCGAGAATCTAGCAGCCGGGGCCAGGATGGGGGCTGTTCCTCCACACCCTCAAGAAGAGAACAGCAAAGGGTGGAAGGCAAGCAGGGACGTGGCTAGAAGGGGAGGAGAACGGATTCTCCGTGACTGACATTTCTCCCTTTGTCTTATTACCCGACATCCTTCACCCATCTAAACCAGTCAGCTTGCGACAACAGCATCCCACCTGACAGTTTGCAAGGAGCTATTTTGATGGAAGCCTCAAATTTAACATAGGCTTGGTTACCTGCTTTAAGTCAGTTTAGTCAGAAAGTACAAACTGCGAGCATTTTCCCATTAAAGAGGCAGTCGATTAAAATACCTTCCCACACGCCTAAAAGGCTGAAATTTCTATCCATCACCCAGCAAATGAACCACACCCAAATAAAATTAAGGACTATCCTTTTACCTTTACCTAAGCCATTTCCGTCTATACAAAGCACAGGTGAGGGCACTGAATAAAGAAAGGTTAAATGGAGGTGAGTTATCTCTTAATAAAGGGCTTGGCTCTTTTCACATGAGTATCTGTTATCTAAAATGCATGTTCATTTAGCAGTACTACAAAAAAGAAAGAAAGAAAGAAATGAAAAAATATAAAACCTTAAAAGAAATATTTAGCTACCAAGTTGCCATTAGGAAGGCAGAGGATTAAAACAGGTTGTGTATGTACATAGGGTTTGTGTGTGTGTGTGTTTGTTTGCGTGTGTGTGTGTGTGTGTGTGTGTGTGTGTGTGCGTGCATTTGTGTGTGTATAGGAGGGTTAGACTAAAGTTTTTAACACTTACCATTTTAAAGATCCACTTACATTTTATGTATATGGGTGTTTCACCTGCACATATATAAGTGCACATGTGCATGTCCTGTCTTTGGATGCCCTTGAGCTGACGATATAAACAGTGGTGAGCTGTTGTGTGTGTGCGCGGGGATCTAAACTCAGGACTTTTGCAAGAAAAAGAAATGCTCTTAACATCTGAGCTATCTCTCCAGCTGCCTATTTATCATTTTTAATTACATACATGCACATCTGCTTATGTAAAGGTACGGGCATATAAGTTCAGCTACTGGGTGTGAGAGGAACGGAGCTCGAGTTAATTACACTTGTGAGCTGCAGACACTGAGTGCTGGAAACTGAACTCTGGTCCTCTCCAAGAGCAGTAGGCATTCTGAACCACTGAGCCCTCTCTCCAGCCTCAAACTGTTTTGTTTTGTTATGGCAAGTCTGATGGGCTACCAGATTTCCTCCTCTCTCCTGATCGCTACCAAAATGAGAGCTTTTTATCATTTCTACTTTCAGTAAGTATGACAAATGTATTGGGATCTTGAGTCTATTTGGGGAATGCTACATTGACAGAAAGGTATACTCATCAAACAAAGTTTTGTGGCCATCACTGTTATCTATGACACCACCTCCATGTAACATGTTAGCGGGTGATTTGACTAAATTATATATGGTGAATTCAAGTAAATTCTAGGTATGGTAAATTATGTTTTCCCCCCAATGGTAGATATTTCATAAAACACCTGTAGTCTACATTCATATACCACTTGTATTTCTTTTTAAAATATTTATTTAGTTATAGACAGGTTACCCTGGCTGGTCTGGAACTTTCTCTGTAGACCAGGCTGGCCCCCAAATCAGAGAGCTCTATCTGCCTCTTCCTCCTGAATCCTGGGATTAAAGGCATGAGGCATCATGCCTGGCCCTTTACTTTCTTTTTAATTGTGTACATTTGTGTATGCATGTGCATGCGTGTGTATAGAGGAGGAACTGAGTATCAACCCATGTATTCTCAGAAGCCAGGATGAGGCACTGGATCCCCTGGAGTTGAAGTAACCGGTGGCTGTGGAGCTGGGAACCACACCCCGGCACTCTGCCAGAACAAACACTCAATTACTGAGTTCTCTCTCCAGCCTGGGTACTCGACAACAAATAGGGTCATCATAGCTGTAAGTTCATGAGTAGCAACCTTGCGAAGGCAAAGAGATAAGACTGTTAGGTCATACCATGGCGGTAGCATGTCTGCTCGTAAGAACAATCGGCAATTGTTGGCCATAAGCTCTGTAGTGTTCCCCCAAGAAATACTCATTTGAGGCATTCAACTCGGGTTGGTGGTTTGGTTTTTCTTTTTTTTTTTTTTTCTTCCTAAAATAAAACAGTTCTTACTTGAGGAAAAAAAAATTTTTTTTTTTTTTTTTAACACAAGGGTGTTTGCCAACTCAAGCAAATTATCAAAATAAACCTTAAGCTACAGGATCCTGGTACAGTTATACAACTAACATAAAACAAGAGAAGTGAAACACAAGCCTCAGTGCTGGGCTCTCCATTCTGTTAGTAGGACTTTAAAGTACGAGAAGAGGGGTCGTTCTGAAGACGGACCAGTGGCGGGGAAGTGTTGTTTTTGTGCAAGAGCCCAGATGCAAAAATCAGGATGTCAGAACCCATGCAAAGCCAGGCAGGATCGCATGTGCCGTAAAGCCCAGTATCCATACAGTGAGATGGGAGGAAAGACGGGAGGACCCCTGGAAGCTCACGTGGCAGGGAGCCTGGGGCATGAAGCAGCTGACAAAAAGAAATTGTGTGTCAAACAAGGTGGAAGGTAAGGACCTAGACCAGAGTTTGTGTCCTGACTTTGCTATGGTACAGAACATGAGCAGGCACACACATCAGTGCAGACATAGTTGTTTTTCTTTTTTTTTATATATTAGAGAACATCTTGTATTATCATTTCCTGGCAATAAAGAAGAAATGATAATCTAATACTTGGGGACAAAAACATATCCGCCATAACAGCTGCTGTTTTCAGAAGAAAATGGAAAATAGAAAAACCAAAATGCATTCACCCACCAGAAGCAACTGACTTCATTTTCTCTTTTATTAAGGACCACTATGTCACCAAAAACCTAATATATATTTCCAAATATTAAGGTTACCAAAGGTTCTGATTTAGAGATATAATAGGGATTCTTCCCCTAACTTCTATTATAGTTTGCATTATTCTTCCAAACCATGCACTCTCATGCTTTCATTTAAGCCCAGCAGAACTGTATATGTTGCTTTCTGACAAGGTCTCAGGGATCCCAGGATAACCTCAAACTTACAATGCAGGCAAGGGAGACCCTGAGCTTCTAATCCACACTCCTTCTCAAGTGATGGAAACTCAGGTGTAGCCTATTATGTCTGGTTTATGCTGTTTGTCCTGGAGTCTGAGACCAGGACTTTAGGAAAGCTAGGCTAACACTCCACCCACCAACTTAAATCCCCAGCCTTGCCATTGTTTGCTTTATTCCATTAATTAAAAAAAAAAAAATTCCACTTCCCGACTCAGTCAACTATACAACCCAATGTCTCGTGCCAGTAGGCATAAACACTGGGAAGCGGCTAGGAGTTTACATGAGGAAAGGCTTCTTGGTGAAAGAGTAGACCGTGGACACTGACAGACAAGCTAGGCCACAGATCTGCAACGCCAATCCACACTGGGATAGCTCAGGACTCACCAACTAACTCCCAGCACGGCTTCTGCAACGTGAGGTCCAGCTAGCTGCACTTGTGGCAGTTGCTCAACTTCTGCTTGTTTGTTGCCGAGTCCAATGTTAGGAAAGAATCAGTTCCAAAGGTTCCCTCTCCCTTGCCCAGAGAAACACACACACACACACACACACACACACACACACACACACACACACACACACGATAGATGATAGATAGATAGATAGATAGATAGATAGATAGATAGACAGACAGACAGACAGACAGACAGACACACTGATAGATACACAGGCATATAGATATGTCGACACATAGGTAAATATGTGTGGGTATATTTTTTTAAATAAGGCAGGAGTCAGGTATATTTTTCATACTAATTAACTGTCAAATTTGATATAATTTCTCCAAATGAGTCAAAAGAGAAAGGCCCTCAGCCAGAAGTAGTTAAAATACATTATACACTGTACCACCACAAAGCCCCGAAATTCTCAGTTATTAAGTCTGTGTGAGTATGAGAAGCATAGTGTGCCTACGTCATGTTTAAATGACCACAAATAAAAAAGGCTTTAAGACAGTAAAACAAAATTGAATTTGTAATTCTTGCTTAGACCTTGGGTTATCTGGGTGTATGCTCTTTAATTCGTAAGACTGGGGTTGAGGGAGGGAGCTCCTAGGTTTCTTCCTCTTACCCAGTTTCAATGGAAATCTCCTGTAGCAAGTGAGTGCTATTTGCATCGTGTCAAGGATTTTTAATATTTACTATATTTTGTAACTCATAAAATGATTTGTCATCAAGAAATGTGCCATGTGCACCTACAAACTGTTGAGAGAAATGTTCTATAGTTAACAGCTAAGTCAAGGCGACGCGTACTAATTGCCTGTCTGCGGCCTTGTTGCGTGAGTCTGTGCAAATACATCTCCGGCCACACAGGTGGGTTTGTGTTCGTTGCCCAAAGGGCTATTTTTTATTTGCCTGAGGCGTTCTGAAGCTCTGTTATTGTTTCCATGTACATTTTCTTTAAACGCTTACAATTTCCTAATGTACTTGTTTTCTTCCATGACTGTGGGCCTGCACATGTATGTATGTGCACCAACTACATTTGGGTGCCCTTAGAGGCCAAAAAGACGTTGTCAGACCCCCTGGAACTTAAGAGCTGCTGGTGGTGGGGTGCTGCCTAATGAGAGTTCTAGAAAACAAACCTGGGTCTTCGGGCAGGAGCAGCATCTATTTGGAACTGATGACCGATGTCTCCCACAACTCCATCCTTGATGAAGGATCTAATGTTATGTAGCACAATGCTACTTTTTCTGTCACTGGGCATCTTGCTCTGCTGCTAATGGTCGGTCTCCAGTCTCTTTTCTCTAGTATTAAGACAGTCGTTTCAATTTTCTTGCTTACAGTTCATAGTACGCTGTCTTATACCCTTTTAATCTTAATACTGCTGCATCCTTCTACAGGATGGTCTTTTAAACACAGCCCACAACCGGGCTTTGTTTTCTAACCTCTACTTTCTGACCAGTTTTATTTGATAAAGATAGGTAGAGTTCCACTATACTTTTCAAAGTTTCTTCTATTTCCGGTCCTTTGTATATTTATCGATAATTAGTTTTTAATTATGCTTTCTTTCCCCCTTTAAATTTTGTATGTATGAGGTGCAGGTGCCCAAGGAAGCCAAAAGATGGCATCAGATGCCCTGTAGCTAGAACTACAGGCAACTGTGAGCCACCTGGCTTAGTACTGGCAACCAGGAAGCACTCTTAACTGGTGAGCCATCTCTCCAGTGCCTGCTTTTTAATTTTTGGCTTCTTTTGTACCCAGAATTTTCCATAATTTTCAGTTACCTCTTTTACTGGCTTATTAAATGTACTTGCTTACTAAACTTTGCCTTAATGTTTCCTGCAATGCCTGGTCTAGACATCAAAAGATGGGATTTAAACTTTGATGCTATTTACAAATGTTGCTATAGTCTTTACCCACAGTGGAAATACATTTTAATGGTAAGCTTCCCGTTCTCCCCTACTTTACTTCCACTATTATTGTCAGAATTTTATTCTGACGTATGTTACAACCCTTGAAGAAAACTCTTAAATTGTTGTTTTACACCTGTACCCAATAGCAAATAACTGGCTTTGTAAGCTACTTTTGGTCTCTATTACACATTCATTAATCATTTTGAATCTTTTCCCTGAAGGTATTTCTTAGAACTCTGAAGGAAAGCAAGGGGAAAAATGAGGTAGGGAGAGAGAGAGAGAGAGAGAGAGAGAGAGAGAGAGAGAGAGAGAGAGAGAGAGAGAGAGAGAGAAGAGGAAGAACAGAGGGAAGGAAGGAAGGAAAAAACAAGCGACCAACCAAACAGTTGAGATCCCCAGGACATACATGGTGGAAGAGGAGAACTAACTCTCAGTTATCCTCTGACCTCAACATATATATGTTGTCCCATGCACACACGCACAATAAATATAAAATAACTTTTAAATGAATATAGACTTAGCTCAATGCCTATATCAACACAAGCCAGAGTTTGTATTGTGCTTCTGTGAGTTTTAGGAATTTTGGCTTTTCAAAATATTAAAAGAAATGTATTTCATATTTATCAACAATTTTATATTCCTGGTGTCTTTTGCTCCTTATTAAAACCAAATGTTCTCAGCAGCACCATAATACCAATCCTTAAAAAGCTTCATGTAACATTTCTTGGACCAATAGGATGGTTCAGTAGGTAAAGTCACTGGCCAAGTAAGTTCAATTTCTGAGACCCACATGTTAGAAGGAGAGAAGCGACTTCTACAAGCTGTCCTCTGGACTCTACTGTCACACCTGCACACCCACCAAAACCCACACTAGATAATAATAAATGTAACTTTAAAAAAGCATCTCTAATAGCACTAGTCCGCTAGCAGAGAATTTTTGGCATAAACATACTTCAGAAACTTAGGTGTATAGTATGTTCAACTGATAGTCTCAATTGTACCTTCATTTAAAAAAGATATTTCCTAAATATAGCAAACTATGTTAAAGGTATATTCAGTATTGTTATTTTATTATGTATTTTTATTTTATTATTTGCACTGCATTTGTGTCTATGAACCATCCACACGTAGTGCTTGCAGAGGGCAGAAGAGAGCTTTGGATCCCCTGAAGCTGCAGTTACAGATATCTGTGAGCTGTCCTGTAGGAGCTAGAATCTGAACCTGGGTTCTCTGTAAGAGCACTGTGAAAGACTGCTCTCAACTACTGAGCCGACTCTCCACCTTACTTCTAACTCCACAGGTGTGTGTGTGTGTGTGTGTGTGTGTGTGTGTGTGTGTGTGTATGTTTTGTGTGAATTTGTGTGTGTGTGAATGTATGTGTGTGTGTGACTGTGTATGTGTGTGAATGTGTGGATGTGTGAGTATGGGTGTGACTGAATGTGTGTGTGTGAGTGTGATTGCGTACGTGTGTACATGTATGTCAATGTGTGAAAGCATGTGTGTCTCTGTGCGTGAATATGTATATGTAAATGTGTGTGTGTATGTGTGGGAGTGTGAATGTGTGTATGTGTGAGTATGTGTGTGCATGTGTATGTGTAGGTGTGAATGTATGAGTGGAAGTGTGAATGTGTGCATGTGTGTGAATGCGGGTATGAATGTGTGAAAGTATGTGTGACTGGGTGTGTGTAAATGTGTGTATGTGTATGATTGTGTGTATGTATGTGTGTAAGTATATGAGTGTGTGTGTGTGTGTGTGCGCGCGCACGCGCACACGCGTGCATTTGAGACAGGGTCTCACTGTTGTGCCTGCTGCAGCCCCCAAGTGCTGAGGCTAACGGCATGCACCAGGACATCTAGCACTCTTTTGGGTTCTTAAGAATTTGACCTTGTATTGTAGATTGTAGACACATGGCATAAATCCTGCTGACTCCTCACGTATGTAGTTTTTATTGTTGTTGTTGTTGCTGTTGCTTTAGGTTTTGTCTTGAGGGTTTCACCTTCATCTTTTACTTACAGCTGTCTGACTTCAATGTACACAGATGTGCTTTTCTTTCCACTTATCCTGACTAGATCTGTGCTTTCTTGTCAGAACGTCTTCACTTATCATCTCTTCAAGCCTTTCCTTTTGCTTGTCTTCTCTCTGCATGTACAACATACTGCCTGATCACTTCCCACAGCAGGCATGTTTTTCAAGTACAATTTTTTCTATTTTGTTTTAAATTTTGTATTGCATTCTCAGTGTGTATGTGTTCGCACGTGCTCATGTGCATTTGTGTGTGTGTGTGTCTGTATGTGTGTGTCTGTGTGGTGTGTGTGTGTGTCTGTGTCTGTGTGTGTGTGTCTATGTGGTGTGTCTGTGTGTCTGTGTGTGTGTATATCTGTGTGTGTGTCTGTGTGTGTGTCTGTGAGTGTGTATATCTGTGTGTGTGTGTCTGTGTGGTGTGTCTGTGTGTCTGTGTGTGTGTCTGTGTGTGTGTATATCTGTGTGTGTGTCTGTGAGTGTGTATATCTGTGTGTGTGTGTGTCTGTGTGGTGTGTGTGTGTCTGTGTGTGTGTGTCTGTGTGGTGTGTCTGTGTGTGTGTCTGTGTGTGTGTATATCTGTGTGTGTGTCTGTGTGTGTGTCTGTGAGTGTGTATATCTGTGTGTGTGTCTGTGTGGTGTGTGTGTGTCTGTGTGTGTCTGTGTGTGTGTGTGGCCATTTTGGCAAACTCTGGGTTTGACAGACAGACCTTACTTCAATGAATAAGGAAGAAGACGCATTGAGGATGATTCACGACAGCCTCTACATGCATGTGCAAAGGTGTACCTATACATCGCATACTTGTGCACCCACAAACATGCATACATACCACAGACACACAAGAAATGGAAAAAGAAAACAACCGTCCTTACTTTTATATTTTACCTTGACAGCAGAATAACCTCATCAGCAGCTGTAATCAATCAGTTTCAAAATCAAGGCCTAACTAGCTGTCCTAGGCTCTGCAAAGGGGCAGGCAGCAGCTCCTGGTAAGGCCATGCGAGGTGGCCACCCCTGCCTCCAATAACTCCAGAAGGATTTCCCTTAGCAAGCAATAATGACCTTGTAATTTCTATTGAAAACGTTTGTCAAAAAATTAAGGCCAAGCATGGTGGTGTATGTCTTTAATGCCAGCACTTGAGAGGCAAAGACAGGTGGATCTGTGTGACTTTGAGGCCACCTTGGTCTACATAACAAGTGAGTTCCAGACAAGCCAGGGCTACAAATGGAGACCCTGAATCAAAACAAAAACATAAAAGGCAGGGGTGGGGGGTGCTGCATATAACTCCAGCCTTCTGCACATTCTTTATTTAAACTGCTTGAGTAATAAAATGTGAGAGACGAGTAGCCAAGCATGAAAAAGCCAGACAAGTCTTCCATTCGAAGCAAATGACAGAGACTGACAGCCCAAGTCAGCAGGGAAAGAGCAGTGACTGCAGGGGATTCCCCAGAAAGTGTGGTTTTGTGACAATTATCTTTAAACAATCTAAGCGAAGTGCAGTCACTTCAGCATTCAGGAGGCCAAAGCGGGAAGACATGTCTCTTAATATTCCAAGGCCAGCCTGGGCTACATGATGACAACTAGGATATCTTCAGCTACAGAATGAGACCCTGTCTTGGAACAAAACCAAACCCAGGGCTGGAGAGATGGCTCAGCGGTTAAGAGCACTGGCTGCTCTTCCAAAGGTCCTGAGTTCAGTTCCCAGCGATCACACGGTGGCTCACAACCATCTATAATGAGATCTGGTGTCCTCTTCTGGTGGGCAGGTGTACATGCAGGCAGAACACTATACATAATAAAAAACAATTCTCTAAAAACAAAACAAAACAAAACAAAAACCCCAACTAAACTCAACGAAGGCAATCAAAACAACAGAAAAGCCAAAACAACAACAACAACACAAAAAAACCAAACAAAATCAAATAAAAGCAGAACAAAAGAAAACAAACAACTAAGCAACAGACATGACTTGAAGGGCTAACCTTAAAAAATGAGGGAAGTTTTCCTTTAGATACTAGTGGTATTTATTTGTGGTGTTTATTTATTCAACAATGAGGACTGTGTTTCCCACCATTCCAGGAGCCTTAAAACTTCAGAGGGGGTAAAAAAAAACTAAGAGAAAACAAAATGAAAACCAGAAGGCCCCCTCCCTCACAGAGAGACACTAATGGCGGTTAATGGAAGCTAGGGAAAGATGTCCATTTCTTTCCTTTCTCTCTGCTGGGGAGTGTTGGAACCCAGACCACAGGCTGTCTCTTCCCTCACAGGCGATTCTGGTTAGAAGCCACACCCTCTGAAACCTGTAGGAAGGGCCTTCCACCCTGTCTCCTAGGCCTGAAACTCACCTCAGGCTCCATCACCAGAAGTGGTGATGAAACTCCAAAATGAAACAGTCTAGAGGCCTTTTTTTTTTCTCTCTCTCTCTCTTTCACATTTGCTAAAAGGCAACAAGGTTCTTGAGCAACAGGTAGCAACAGAGAAATCTTAAAAACCGCAGACAGCACACAGAGTCAGGAGTTGAAGAAAGGCCATTGACTAGGGGGTGAGAAAACACACACGGTGCAAACCCACAGAGAAAAGGCCGCGAGGGCGGGACTCGGGAAGCTGAAAACGCAGGCTCAGCTCCAGGCCTGGGATGTTTTCAGTTCCTGAGGAGCCTTCCAGGCCTGATTTAGGGCTGGTCGGTTTGTAGACAGACAGGACGGGTGAAGGGTCCCAAAGGTAGCCTGTCCCGATCAGGCCTGAAACTAGCTGATCCCAATTCAGCAGCAAGGGTCCTGCTTGGGGAAGGAAAGAAGGAAAAAGCCTACAACGTCTTCGCTTTAAGCTGCCAGGCTTTTGTCTCAGGTCAGTAGGGGGTGAGGAAGAAGCCGCCATCTTGGAAGCTCACCATCTTTGGCCCCTCTTGGTATCTGTCTGCCTACCAGGGAATCTGTCCAACTCCTAGCCTTTCACTGCCACGCTGTCCTTCTGCAGCACTGACAACTCTGCTGGGTAAGTTGCTTATCCCAAAGGACAAGTCACCTAAGTGTCCCTCTGAAGCTCCAAGCCCGGGACCTTTAAATGAGTTAACCATGCCCCAGTAGACAATGTGCTCCTGCTCAAGCAAGCAATCCTAGTTAACCTCAGTGGGTCACAATTAGACCAGGAAAGCAAGGCATGAAAGCAGAAGGAGGGGACCAGAGGGGAGAGAGGAGGAGACGAGAGAGGGTCGTGGGGTGAAATGACTAAAATTCCTTATATACATGTATTAAACTGTCAAAGACTTTTCAAAATCAAACTCAGACGTGTGAAGAAAAAAGAAAAAAGAAAAATCAAGGAAAAGATTCACTAACTAAGCGCCTGGAATTTAAAAGGAAATGCTAACTGCCCCAGACAGTCCTTCATTTACTTACCTCTTAGTTCCTGCCTAACAACTCCGCATCCCCCAAGGAAGTTACTGTTAAGATTTAAAAACAACAACAACAACAACAAAACCCCTGTACTTTGTCTTCAAGGAAAAAAAGAAGGGAGATTTGACTCAAAATAAAAGCCCAGTTCCCATGGAAATAGAACGCTATGGGATTAGCAGCGGCATCATTATGTCTGGGATGAAGGTTCTGTTTCCGTATTGATTAATTCCAGCCAGGCTGAAATTTGCATGTGATTTACAATCATTGCCTTTCACAAATGTCTTCATTTAGTCGTATTTTGAGCGTGGTATGACAAGATTATTGCAAATCACAGCTCTATCACAGAAGAATTTGAGAAATGGAAAGGATGAAAAAAAAAAAGCCACAGTTTCATTGGACATATTACAAAAGCGATGAGGACGGGTTTGAGAAGAGCAAGTGCAGCTTTGTGTAGCTGGCTCATTCTTCATCAGCTCCCCAGCGTCAGGCGTGCATGAAGGCCTTTCCAAACGTCTTCATGTTAGTGTCTAGAAGCACTGCTTCTGACAGCCGTGAGGGGGAGAGAAAACATGAGCGTGATGTATTTGGAGTGGGGATGTCAGGAAATTCACAACGGTGTGAAAGGAAAAATCTGTGTCTTAAGGCCAGCTTTGCTTAGCATCAAGTTTCATCACCCAGACCTCCTAGCCACCCATCATCACACAGCACATTTATGAGGTAAATTGGGGAACTGTTTAATGAGTGCGGAGTTGATCCACCAATGGATCCTAAAGAAGGCTGAGTTCTGGTCTTGAAGAGACTGCAGGTTTAAGATGGCAAAGGAATGAATGGGTCAGTCGGGACACACCTGCTGCCAAGACTGACAACCTAGTAAGACACAGGACCCAGGGTACAAGGAAAGAACCAATTCCCTCACGTTGTTTTCTAACCCCCACAAGCTCACCTTGGCACAACCTAAGGTCCCCTGAAAAGAGGGCACCTTAACAGGAAAAAACTGCCTCAATCATATTGGTCTGTGGGCATGCCTGTGGGGGACTGTCTTGATTTGCTTGCTAATAGATGGAGGAAAGTCAAACCCACTACGGGCAGCACTGTCCCTAGGCAGGTGATCCTGAGCGGTACAGTAAAGCTGGCTGAGCCTAAGCCAATGGGAAAGGATTCCTGCACGATTTCTGTTTCGGTTTCTGCTCTGAGTTCTATCACTGATGGACTGCAATATGTAACTGTAAGAAAAATAGATCCTTTCCTCCCCTAGTTTGCTTCTGGTCAGTGTTTTTTTTTTTAATCACAATAATACAATCTCCTTTCATAGATTTCTCATCAAGTACACTGTGGCCTTTTAAGACTGGTAGAATGTATTGGTCATTGAATACTTTGTTAATGTTCAGCCGAGTTGTCAAAGCCTCCAGTGCGATGGCGGTTGAAAATCACCTGAATTTCCTGTGTAGCTAAAATGTGAAATGTAAAATGAGGGTTTGGGGGTGAATACAGATAGACGACTTCAGCATGCTTTAAGAAACAGGGACTGTTTTATAGACACCCTTTTAAGGCTACAAACTATAACTATGTATCTCTCACCCTGAAAAAGAGAATATATAAAATCCTGCTATGCCCAAGCACCAGGCAGACACAGAATGAATGATGCTTGATAAACACTGACCAGCATCTCAGAGAACACAGCTTGAGATGTTCAGGTCCTGACAGTCCATAAACTATTCTTTCTGATATACCACACTGCCTGCAGTCCTGTTTGGGGTATTAAGAAGCACACCAATGAAAATACAAGTATTGAGGCCGCAGTGCCTGACACAGGAAGGGCCTGAGGTGTGACCCTGAAAGGTGACTAGACCAGGAAGACTGACATTATCCATGAATTACGTGAATGCGCCACTAGGAGTGGGGACCTCCCTGGAGAACAAAGGCCACTAGGAACATTTATTTATAGGCTATTTATGGGACCTGGTTCCTTCACCTTCATATTCTTTCTTTCTCTATATATAGTAAGTATGTGTGTATATATATATGTGTGTGTGTGTGTGTGTGTGCGTGTATGTATGTATATATGTAAATATATATTCTTTCTACATACATATATTCTCTCAATGTATACCTATTTTCTTTATATGTCTTCTCTATATATTTTTATCAATATATAATATATTAATTACACCCCCACCCCAACCCCTACCCCAGCACAGCGCAAACCCAGGCTTGGGCTTCAGTTCAAAGAATTCAAGTACAACTGGAAGAGACAGATATTAGAGGTTTTAGGGACCTTTGATGCCATACGCTTCCAATAACTGTTATGTTCCTGGTGGCCTCTCTGAGCCTTTACTCTGTAAAAAGGCCAGAGAGGGACACCAGGAGAAGAGAAATAGAACAAATGGCAGCCACAGAGAGGCTCACTCCTTCCCAAGAACAGCTTCCTTCACCTCTGAATAGACAAGTGCGGGCTCCTCAAAGGAGTCTCAATGTATTCTTGCTCTTCAGTGTGTTTGCCAATGTATTTGGCCATTATCAGAGTAAAGGCTAGCTGCATCCAAGGACCTAAGTAGCCAGACATGTGAAAACGTTTTTCCTTCTTCGCCCTTCCTGCTCTGAGATCCTAAGACATGTATACGCTTTATTCCCAAAGTTAATGCTTCCCAGTTTCCATGTTATAGCTTTGTTCTCTGCCTTAAAATTTTATCAGGCTCTCACTGGGACCATGCTAAGTCAGAGAGAGCCTTTGGGGGTCAATAACAGCATAGGCTACAGTACAAGGCGGGAGTTCAGGGGTCTCTGTGCTTGCTGGCACGGTGGCCTGCCTTTGGATCCCTAGCACCTACATAAAATGAGAAGCATAAGGACAGTAATGGCTCAGTTGTTTAAGGCACTTGCTGGCCAGGCCTGACACAAGGAGAGAACTGACTCTCTCAAGTGGTCCTTTGACCTTCATACAAAACAAATGCTACGACACGAGCATGTGTGCATACACACATGCACCCACGCACACGGTGAATTTTACTTTTAGTTAGTTGTTTTGTTTCTTTCTTTCTTTCTTTACGGATAGGTGGGGTGGTGTATATCTGTAACTCGAGCACTGATGAGACAGCAGTGACACACTAAAGTTCACTGGCCAGCCAGTCCAGCTTAATGAATGAGCCTCGGGTTCAGAGAGATCTTGACACAACAAAAATAGAATGGTGAGTAATAGAGAAAGATGCTAACACTGACCTCTGGCCTCCATACCAAAGTGCATAAAGATGTACATAGAAGTGTGAGTACACATGTGCCTACACACATGCACACACAGGCACAAACATGCACAAATACATACACAGAGGGAGGGAGAGGGAGGGAGAAAGGGAGGGAGAGAGAGGGAGAGAGAGAGAGAGAGTGAGAGAGAGAGAGAGAGAGAGAGAGAGAGAGAGAGAGAGAGAGAGAGAGAGAGAGAGAGAGAGCACGAGAACATCACTCTCTGACAGTATTCTGGGCAAATGACATTCCAAAGCTTATGGCATAATGAGGCATCCACTTGGGAAGAACAAACTCGGGCTGGCAGCAGGGAGCGAGCCTGCTGTGCCTTCAGCTGCTCATTCACCAAACCTGGAAAGCCAGTCCCCAGAGGGCTCCATCCATCAAACATACGATGCTACAATTGGGTCCAGAAAAGCAATTAGCAAGTACAGTCTTCCAGCAAAATGGGAGATCAGGGTCCAGCCAACACCAGCCAGAGAGATCAACACAGAGGTTCACTCTCAGGTCATCCAGACCTTCTCAGCAGTGCTGGCTTTCCTGTCACCACATCCTGCTCCCCAGCCAGTGTGATGCCACCATGATTCAATGACAAGCTGTTCGCAGTACAAGCCAGGGGCAGTGCTTCTGTGACCTTTACTTATTGAAGTGTTATCTGTTCCACTGGGACAGGAGGTAGAGGAGAAGGTGATCTGAGGCCCCAAAAGCAAATAGATAGATAAATAAATAAATAAATAAATAAATAAATAAATAAATAAATAAACTGCTATATATTGTGAGGTTAGGGTATCCAATCAAAACCATAAATTTTAAAAGGCAGAAACAAACAAAAACCAACCATGTTTTTACTGCCTTTTTTAAAAGCTGTAGCTTGTAGGAAACATTAAATAGAGCTGGGTGTGGTGGCACATGACTATAACCACACGAACTCAAAATGGAGGCAGAAGGATCGGAGTCCAGAGTCAGCTGTGGCTACATGGAATATGCAAGGCCGGGGGATACATAAGTCCCTGTCAACAGCAAAACAACAACAACAACAACAACAACAACGAAAGACCGGGAGAGAGGAAAATAAGGAGGGAGGGAGGAAGATGAGGGATGTTGGGGGAAAAGGAGGAAGGGAGGGAAATTAAATCGATGTTTTAGGAAGTGGAGAGATGGCTGAGAAATTAAGATTGCACACTAGTCTTCTAGAAGATCTGAGTTTGGTTCTTATGACCCATATCAGAAGACACAGACTCATCTGTAACTAGTTACAGAGGATCTCATGCCTTCTTCTGGCAACCTCCAGAACTTACATACATGTGGTACACATAAACTCCCGCGGGCATGCATGCATGCACACAGTGATAAATAAATGAATATAAAAACAATTTGATGTTTTACTCTATACCATCTTGAAAAGAACAGTATCTAAAGATTTTTCTTTCTATATGTGCATATCTAAGACAAATGACAACCCTATGTCATTTATTATATTTAGTCAACCCCTCATTGAATTTCTTCAATTCAAGTCAAAGGAACAAATAAATTCCCCCCTTTCTTCTTCCATTTTCCTGGCAGGCTCAACCTTCTAGCCCTGAGACCTACAGCAATTGCTCCTCTGATGGACACTTTCTCCTTCAGGAAATGACATAGTGACACAGGTAAAAGGTGATTTGGGTAGACCGCTGTGTCAGAAATTGTCGGGATCTGATTTAGAGACCTTGCTTTTGTCAAGAAAGACAGTTGGATGTCTGCTTTAAAGAAGGACTGGGAATATTTTCATCAAAGGTTTGAATTGAAAAACGGTAGGAGGTAAATATCTGAGATGTTGCCCAGAAAGCCCGCAGTATCTGTGCAATTACCATTAACACAGGGCAGCGGCTGCTTGATGGAGTAATTCAATCTGGTGGCCTACATTTCATCACGCAGCAATTCTGAGCCAAGACATAAAAGGCTGCCGCGCATATGTGTGCATGTGTGTGTGTATGTCTTGATGTGAATGAGTGAGCTCTTCTGTAGGCATTCTCTGTCCCTAAATCCTACAAACCTGGGTGTTATTTCCTTTATAAGGCCCAATCATGTATATCTGAATGCTTAACAAGAAATATGCATTTTGACATTTGACACAGACAGTGTCAATGACAGAAAAGAATTACACGTGATGGGTTCTCAGATTTAAAACACGGGACACGAAGAATACACCTCACATTGTGACACAGAGGAGGGGAGTGGTTTTTCTCATTGTTAAAGGAGCTTTATTAACACGTACATGACTTATAATAAGGCACACACATATTTAAAATCTACAGTTTGGTAATTTGGCTATGTCAGATTTTTCTTTGCTTATTTGTATGTGTGTCTATTGGTATCATCTTTGTCCCCACCTTAGTTTTTAAGGCAGGGTCTCTCACCAAACCTGGAGCTCACCATTTCAGCTAAACTGGCTGACCAGCAATTGAGATCCTCTGGCCTATGTTCCCCAGCGCTGGGGTTATGGGTGTAGCACTAAACCTAGCATTTATGTGGGTGCTGGGACCTGCACTCAGGTCCTCATGTTTACACAGCAAGCACTTTAGCCAATGAGCCATCTCTCCAGCCCAGTATTTGACATTTTCTAAACCACTACCCTGTTTCCCAAAGTAGCGGTAGCATTTTACATTCCCAACAGTAGTGTGGAAGAACCCTAACTCCTCAATATCCTCACCGACGCTGGTTACTGGCAATTACCTTTAGGTGGTTTTATAGGTATGCAGCATGCAGTTTAAGCGCATAACTACTCGATTCCGTGTTGTTTGAGTGGCCTACCACTTTACATCTTCTTCTGGCTTTTGAAAATGAATTTTCTTTTCTCATTACCAGAAGTTATGACTTCCCTGCTCTTTTAAAATGCAATTCCTTTATCGGATGACTATTTGGAGCTATATATGAATTTATCGCTTAGCTCTCTTGTCAGTGTCATTTGAGAGGTAACACTGAGTATATGTCGTGATTTGGGTCTGAAGTGAAGTCTGGAAGGCTTGCTTGCCATCTGACGGGCTGTGGAAGAAATGGTGGGCTCCAGAGGGCTCTGACACAGTTCATGGGTAGATTCCTGTGTAAACTCAGCCTAGCTTGAAGACCTGGAAGACTGTAGGTGTGCCCTGGGAAAACACAACTTTGTCCCCACTCTCTTCTTTTTGTCTCCTCACCTTCGTGCTGGCATGCGGTAAGCGGGTCTCATCTGTCACACCCTGTTGCCATGCCCCACACTGCCTGGCATAGAGTGACAGTCAACCCTGAAGTGAGGTCTCTGAAAACACAAGCCAGTTCAAACTCCCCTCCTTCTCCTTCCAGTGCCGGGGATCAAGCCAAGGGTCACACACAGGCTAGACAAATGTCCTCCCACAGTTACATCCCAGTCTTGTTATTTTTCAAGTTTTGCCCATTTGTTTGTTTGTTTTACTCGAGACAGAGTCCTACTATGTAGTGATGGTAGGCCTGGAACTTGCTATGTAGACAGGCTGGCCTTTACCTCACAGAGACCTATCTGCCTCTGCCTCCCGAGTACTGGGACTAAAGGCGTACATCATCATGACAGACCTGTTTTATTTTTGGTTCCTTCAGACAAGGTTTCTTTGTATAGCCCTTGCTGTCCTGGACTAGGCTGGCCCTGAACTCAGAGGTCCACCTGTCTCTGCCTCCTGAATTCTAGAATTAAAGGTGTCATAAATTTTATTTTTTAAATAAAACATAACGATTTACAATTTATTTTATTTTTTTATTTTTTTTGCTTTCTGAATCATTTTTCAAAATCTTGGATGGAGTTTTCTCTATGCTTCTTGTGTTCACATCTATGGGTTCATTGTTTGTACAAAATTAGGAAAATGTTCGGATATTATTTCTCTAAATATTCCTTCTTTTCTTTGAATATTCCAGTCACACAGTATTTGGCTAAACGTTGTCACACTGACGCTATCTTCATTTTAAAGTTTTCTTCTCCATGATTCATTCAAAACAGTTCCTATTGCTCTGCCTTCACTGTCACCAGTCTTTAGTACACTGTGTACTCTGCTGCTGCTAGCATCCCATATTTTTCCATTCACACTGTGTGTAGTTTTTATTAATTTTAGTCTCATTCAATTCAAAATTTGAATACACGCAATACAGTCATAATAACCTTTAAATCTCTTTTTCTGGAAATACAGACATCTGTACCAGTTGTGGTGTGTGTGTGTGCGTGTGCGTGTGCGTGTGCGTGTGCGTGTGCGTGTGCGTGTGTGTGTGTGTGTGTGTGTGTGTACACCCTGCTACCTTCAGATGGTTCTTACTCAGGACTCCTGCTAGTCTGCACAAACGCAAGACATCATTAATTAATTGTGTCGAATATCTGACAGCAACCATCTGAATCTCGCTGGCATCACTACTCCATGCAGGTCCCTACTTTGTCTCATGGATTCCTCCTACTTTGTTTCAGTTACTTTCCTGTCACTATGATAAAACCGCCGCACTCTAACACCGCAGCACACCACCACAGGCAACAGCGAGCTGGTCAAAGCACATGCCAGAGGCACTGCTTCTATAACCTTCATCTGGTGATGTCATCTGGTGATGTCATCTGGTGATGTATAACCTGCTCGGCTGGCCTCATCCAGGATGCGAGGACTTCAACTTCACTAATCACAAGCATGTAGCTTTTATTCTGAACCTCAGGTCCTCATATCTGAGCGGTTGGGGACTCCAGGTGTGTACCACCAAGCTTGTTTTAGGTAGTGCTAGGGAAAGAACCCAGGGCCTCATGTATGCCATGCAGGTACTCTACCAACTGAGGCATAACCCAAGATGTCATTTGTTTAGTGTATGTATGTTGGGGGTATAAGGTGGCAAAAGGGCATGAGCATGTGTGTGGAGGTCAGAGGACAACCTGTAGGGGTCAGCTGTCTCTTTCCAGGAATGCTTTGTGTGTTTAGTCCACAATATCTAAAGCAAAGGCTTGGCTGGTAGGCATCTGACTTCACTAACGGCAAATGCCCCAAGGACGCTGTAAGAATCATGGTAAGTATGCATTTCTGCAATTTAAAACACAAGACAAGGAAAAACTCTGCTCCTCTCTTTGTTGTTGCTCTAGTTGACTGTTTTAAGCACAATTACCCAAGAGCAATATAAACGATGAGATGAACTGCTCTTCACAACTTGATATGGTGAGGATTTCTTTTGTTTCTGTATCCATTTCCAACCTGTGGCTGCAATTTTTCAGCTACCCGTCTCAGGCTCCGTAACCCAGGAAAGCTGTTTTCAGTGCAGTTGTATAGCATTTTCCTAACCACACGTGATGATATTTTTGGGAAGATTTATATTATTTTTAATAATGTGTATATGTCTGTGTGTGGTATATGCATGTGAGGATGGGAGCCTGCAGAGGCAGGAAGAGGGACCCGAGCTGGATGCATGGGTGGTTGTGACCCAGCTCATGTGAACTCTGGGAACTGAACTCTGTTCTTCTGCAAGAGTGGCACGTGCTCTTAACTCCTGTGCCATCTTTGCAGTACACCCTCCATGATATTAATAACTGAATTAGAAAGCCTCTGAAACTGGAAGGACTTTTGTTCTAATAAGCTTACAAAAAGTAAAAGTACTTAAATACACTAATCCTCAAATTCCCAGAAAGAACAACATTGAGTTTCTAACACTTTAAATACACTTAATTAAAATAAATTCTTACATAAGCCAACTGAGAAACATTTTACAAACTCAAATTTACCTTAGGTAGGGACTCCTTGCCAAGCAAGACTAGAGCAAAAATATTGGTTTAGTGAAAATAGCTGGATCTCCCCAGATTTATTGTAGCAAGTGTAATATGCCTGGTTATTTTTAATCCACTTCTGCAATGCAAACGATTACTAGTGAGTAATTGAGAATTATTACTATTTCACACTGTATCTTATTTTTATATTTCTTTGAACAAATTTAGTCAACACTTTAATTAAATAAATTGCTTTAGCATAATTTTATAGTGCGCTCACTTGAACTTCAGTTCCTTGATTTTTAAGTGACTTAAACAACATTAGATGGTTGTTAAATTTATTGATGGATATCTATCTGATACTTAGGTCATTTTAATTGAGAATAATGAAACACTGATCGCTCAGCATAATTGAAAGTTTCACTTTTATGTTTATTGTTATAAGTTATAGAGAAGACTCTATCTTTGGGCCAAGTTAGCAAACATATGTATAGAATAAAGCGAGTGAGATCACTGGTCTGTTTTCATTTGGTCCCTCTAGAATGCTGATGCTTGGGGAAAAAAAAGGTGGATTACACACAGCAGTGTCCTCCTTTAATTTAGTCTGTCAAACCAAAGTTAGTTACCTTTTGGCCAAGCCCCTCTGTCCCTTTATCTCTTCCACCTCCTGCCCTCACTTTAAGCCTCCCACCCCCAAATGTCTCCTTTCTTTTTTCATATCTCTAATGTTACGCAACAGCCCCTGCATGAAGGAATCCCCCATTCCAATGACCACTTACTACTTTCCATATTATGTCTTGCACGTCTGGGGCCCTCCCCCTCCTGCTGAGCTGTAGGCTACTGAGGGACTCTGAAGGAGGGGCAATCACTAGCTTCAGTTAGTACAGACATAAGGTTATTGTGTAATTCAAATGCTGACTTGTATACCCACCCCCAAGCCTTGCTCTGAGAATCTCTTGTCTCAATGTTGTGTAAACTCTGCTCCCCAACTGCACCCTGATATGCCAGTAAAGCAGCTTATAGCCAACTGCTGAGCATAAGAGGGAATAAGGCTGGACTTCCTGCCAGTTGGAGAAGGAAGTGGGGATTCAGCTATGAGAGAGGACCAGGAGATTTCAGGAGAGAGAGCTAGAATAGGAAAAAAGCTACAAAGTGCAAGTACCTCTGGGATATAAACTGGGAAGAAGACAAATTAGCTTAGGGGGTAAGAATAGAGTAATAACTGCTTAGTTCTTATACTGTGAGGCTTGTTTAAGTAATATAATAGTCTCAGTTATTGGTGTGACAGCAGGATTGAGAGAGATAACCAGGGTCCAAAGGATGGTTCCAAACCGGGGGTCATACAAGAACCTGGCTAAACACTGTGGTCTCAAAAGAAAACAAGGCTAAACAAAAAGGCAAATTAGCAACCAAAGAGTCATGGTTGTAGAAAGGAGCTTCGCAGAGAGGAGAGGAGGAGACAGAGCGCTTTCATAAATCAGAATGAGAATCATGCACATATGAGATTTTCATAAAGTAAACCTAATAAAAAGTTTCTAAATGTGTAAGAGTTATAACTAAGGATTTGTCACTATTGTATATCAATACTTTTGGATAACTATATATGTATGTTCTAGGAAAGGAACATTTTTCCCCATATAAGTGTTTTTGAAGTATTTCTGTTTTTATCTTGTCTCTGTATACTTTAAATTTTTTACTTAGGACCTTAGTGATGTTATTTTCTGTATGAAATAGTCCATAAGTCATAATTATCAACATTATAGCACTAAAATTTAAAACTACATAGCCTTCAAATGCTTACTTACTAATTCACTTCAAATTAAGAATAAACAGAACACTGGTCCTGGCAAAATAGATCAGCAGCTAAAGACATGTGAGTTCATCATTTGGGACCTACAGAGTAAAGAGAGAAAAACTATCTCCAAGGGTCATTCTCTGGCCTCTCTGCAGATGCCATGGTACATATAAATAAGTGTTAGAATAAAAAAATAGTGAACACAGTGTATACTAATAGCATTCGTACTGTCTAGTTTTATGTTAACTTGGCACAAGTTAGAGTCATCAAAGAGGAAGGAGAGTCAAGTGAGAAAAACCTCTCCATAAAATCAGGCTGTAAAAAAAAAAACCTATAGGAAACTTTCTTAACTAGTGATTGATTGAAGTGGGGATGGCAGGCCCATTCTGGGGTCACAGAGAGCAGATAAGGCTTGGCACTGTCACAGCACAAGAGAGGCTGTTGGTGAAGGTGAAGACTCTAGCAGGTGAAGGGCCAGGATTAAAGCCATCAATGCAAAGAGAACCCAGGAAAGGCTATTGGTGAAAGTGAAGCTCAGTTGTAGCAGCAGACCCCAGCATTTTGGAGATGCCAGTACCAAGGGATGACCACCAAGAACAGCAGCAGCTATGAAGTGCACCCAGCCAGAGCTGAAAACACAACCTGTCTATGCCGCAGAGGGTAGGTAGTCTGTGAAGTAGCCCAAGCCCTTTGGGAAAAGGCCAGAGAGAAGACCACGAGTGGACACAAATATTAGACATTGAGTAATTTACACAGTTGGAGCTGGAACTCTGTTTTACTTTGATCTGATTATGAATGTGGCCTTATCCTTCCCTCTTGAAGTAAAATATTTAATTTATTTTTGGTTTTTACAGGAGCCCATATTTTAAGAGGCTGAATTTTAAAGAGATTTTAAGGCTTTACAAGAGAGTTTGGATTTTTAAATACACTGAATTTTAAAGTGTTTGAATTTGTAAAGACTGTGGCACTTGTTAAGATAATAGCTTTTTTATTGTGATTTTTATATTTATGTGTGATACTGGGGTGAAGAAAAAAAGAAAAGATTAAGGTTTATGGCTTAACAGCGAGGAGTTTGTATTTCAAGTTGACAAGAGGTCAGGTGTATAGGGCAGTTTTATATCAACTTGACACAAGGTACAGTCATCAGAGAGGAGAGCCTAAACTGAGAAAGCCTTTATAAGATCTGGCTGGACAAAAATCTGCAGAGTATTTTCAGAATTAGTGATTGATAGGGGAGGGCCCAGCCCATTGTAGGTGGGGACACCTCTGGGCTGGTGGTCCTGGGTTCTATAAAAGAGCAGGCAAAGCAAGCCATGGGAAACAAGCCAGTAAGCAGCACCCCTCCATGGCCTCTGCATCAGCTCCTGCCTCCTGGCTCCTGCCCTGCTTGAGTTCCTGTCCTGATAGCCTCCAATAATAAACACTGATATGGAAGTGTAAGCCAAATAAATCCTTTCCTCCCCAATTTGCTTTTGGTCATGGTTCTTTATCCCATCACCTTAGTTATGAATTATATTATTAACTTTGTGCTGCAAAATCAGAATAAGGCACTTTTTCAGTTGAGGCTCCCCTCTCTGGTGAGTGTACCCTGCATCAAGTTAACATAAAACCAATACTTTAAAATTCAGCCTATTAAAAAAAATATGAAGTCCCCGTTAAGACTGAAAAATCTCTTTAAAATTGAGTCTCTCAAATGTGGTCTGTTGTAAAAAAATTTTTTTTAAATCTCTAAAATGCAGAAGGAAAAGGTGCTATCTCAGCAGCTCCAATGGGTCGGCCCCTCTTCTACTGGCACTTTTGTCTAAAGATGTTGTTATTACTGTGGCCTTGTACACTGTAGAGATAACTACATTTCTTTATTGGCCAGATTGTTCTTGTTATGAACTCTCATTAAATATTCCTCTTCTTAAAAGGCCGAGGCACCAATTAGCTGCCGTCACTGCCGTCACTTCACATCTCCGTCACTTACTTAAAGCTTCTGTTTCACTCTGACCTTGTCTTGGAGGTGGTGCACTGAGCTACAGGCGTTCACAGAAACCTGCTCTTCAACAAGACCAGGAGAGTCTCAGCACCCCCTTACTACAGGACTGCCCCAAGTATTTGACCTCACAGTGCAAGCTCTTCGGTAGAGATATGTCAAACCACCGTTTAAATGTTAACCTGATGAGCAGGTTGATACGAGGGTTCCGGAGCGATTAAGCAGTTTCACGAGTCAAATTCGGCATGAGGAATCCCCAGTGACTTTTGAAGATTTAGAAACACATTCTGTGTTTAAAAAAAAAAAATGAGAATATAGAGATAGTTTGGGTAGCCGTTGACCTATGCGTGTGCGCATGCCCATTTTGAACTTCTTCAGTAAACTGTGAATGCTTCACAATTGCACCCTGGTCTCACCTGGGATCGGAAACTGTGGGTGATCTTTTAAACACACAACCGATTGGTTTTGGTTTTGTTTCTCAAATTTAGAACATAGGCCGTGAACACAGACACACAGGGAGAACTCACATTTCATGATCTGAAAGTGGAACTCTTGGAAAAGAAAGGTCAGACATGTGCTATGTTATCCTCCTGGTCAGACTAACTAGCAGCGTAAGACCCTGGCAGAGTGAGAATTAATTATAAAAAGCTAGATAAGTGGGTGATAAAAATAGTTCTATTTCGCCACACTATTACACTTTGGTGTCATGTGTGTGTGTGTGTGTGTGTGTGTGTGTGTGTGTGTTTAAGAACACCTTTTGTCTTATTTTCTTATGCCATCTACAAGTTACAACTATTGACAGAGTCTGCTCCTGTGGTAAGTTCAGAGCCAGCTCGGCTACACAGAAAACGGCTGCCAAAAACAAACGAACAAAAGCCCTCTAATATAAGGAATCTTACAAAATCATTCGGCAAAGTGAAAGGTGCAAAGGCTTTCATACTGAATTGATACTCTTGGTGTACATACATGCAAATGAATAGATTGTGTGACCTATACTATTTAGCCTTTGGGAATATTTTTCAGGCAATAGCAAAAAAGTTTGTGCTTCAAGGGAATGATATGAATTTCACAATTACTATGAAAAATGAGTATTTTATGTAATCGGTTGAATGAGGGAGACAAAGACTCAGAAGTCCCGAGCTCTCATAGACAAAACTTGCCAAGTGTGGCACCAAATGACCTTGAACTCTCGATCATCCGGCCTCTATATCTGGAGTGTGCAACTAAAGATGTACATATCATGTCTGACGTGTGCAATGCCGGTGGTGAAACCCAGGCCTTCATAGGTACTTGGCAAGAGTTCAACCAACTGAAGTACAACCCGGTTTATGACATTTAAAGATTTGGGAATACTCCATAGCCAAAACTGAGAATAAAGAGGGAGCTTCGACAATCTGTAACCTATACATGTGTATGCATTGTCCGCTTTAAAGTCTTCAATAAAACTGTAAAAATTTCAGTAGTGCAAGCTAATCTCATTCAGGGTGTCAAATTGTGGGTGATTATTGAAACACACAACATAGCTTTATTTCATTCTTGTTATTGTTTTGTTTGGTTTTAATTTTAAAAATGAGCTTTGAACACAGATACATGTAGCGTCATCTTGCTTTCATGACTTTAAACTGGAACTCTAGGAAGAGAAAGGCCGAGCATGTGACAACGTAAGTCCTCCTAATCACACCAACAGGCAGCACGATGACCCTAGTGAGGTTCACAGTGCTATAGACACGCTTAGTGACCAGCGAAGCCATCTTTCAGTATTCACACTCATGCCGACAATTTTACCCGTGCTGAAGAATCAGACCACGGTGGGGACTGGGAAACATGAAAAAGTGCAAATATGAAGAGTAAGATGGATGCAGTAAGGTGCCTCAGCTAGGGAAGCACTTGTAGCCAGAGCAAGGCCCATACAAGCATGCACATGCCTACCCTGCCCCCTCCACCCCATACAGTATGAATTGTTTATTTGTTACAAGGCAGAGCCGGTGACAGCACTCATCAGGTAAAGGTGTTTCCAGCAGAAGCCTGAAGATGTGGATTCATTCCCCCAAAGCCAATAAAGGTAAAAGGAGACCATTAACTGCACAGTTCTCTACTCTCTCTCCACATGGGCTATGACACACTCACTCACAAATACACATCATACACAAAGAAGTTGAAAACAATCATAGAGATTAAATGAAATAGCATTTCTGAATGATTGAAAAGAATACGTTCAAATTTAATAAAAGTCAGTCTCATGAACAGAATCAGGAATAAAAATGTTAAAATAGCTATCTGTTGCTTAAAGAAAAATTGCATACCTAGAATTTCCAGGTATTAAAGTATGAATTTCACTTGCAAGAAAAAAGTAGTTGAATATAAATAAAATCTCACTGGAAAGTATCTGCATTGCCAGAATGTCTATAACTCTCAAGCTGTAGGAGCCAAGTAGCAGGCATGTGTTTCTGAGGCTGGCAATTCATATCATAAGGACATGTGCCTGTCTTATGCCTCTGCACATGTGGAATTTTGGATTCCAAATGTTCATGAGGTTCAACTGATTAATGTTATAAACAATCACTTCTGGAAAATCTTCCTTTTAATGCTCATACACCAGCCCCCAAGAATAAAACAAACAAACAAACAACCCAATACAGTTATGTTGCAAAGTTCTTATACGCATATCTCAAAATTTCTCTTTTTAAAAAAGTACTGGGCATGCATCTCCATTGGTAGAGTTGTTGTCTAGCATGCATGAAGCCCCAGGTTTGATTCCTAGCACCACATAAACATGTGGTGGTACACAAATTTGTAATCCTAGCACTCTACAGAGAGGGAAGAACAGAAACTCAAGGTCATCCTCATCTACACAGAAAGTTCTAGGCCTGCTTGAGATGCATGAAGTGCTGTCACAAGAAAACATAGATATGTAGTAACTAAATAAAATAAAAATGCTAACAGAAAAAAAATAGCGTGACTACTTGGATTTAGAGCTGAGATGCCAACTTCCCATGGCATTGACAAAAGAATGCTTAGCCCTAGTTTCCCTAAGCCATGCCATATATATCGCAAGTATTATGCCTACTGTAGGGTTCTCTGGCTACATGGGAAAGAAAAATACCCACACTGGGGACTGAAATTGGAATAAAGAGTCTGGAGAGATGGCTTAGTGGGTAAGAACATGTGCCTGAAGTCAGTTATTAACGTCCACATCAGGTGGCTCACAGCTGCCTCACTCCAGCTCTGATGAAACCATCATCCTCGAGCCGGGCGTGGTGGCGCACGCCTTTAATCCCAGCACTCGGGAGGCAGAGGCAGGCGGATCGCTGTGAGTTCGAAGCCAGCCTGGTCTACAAAAGTGAGTCCAGGACAGCCAAGGGTACACAGAGAAACCCTGTCTCGAAAAACCAAAAAAAAAAAAAAAAAAAGAAACCATCATCCTCTTCTGGCTTCTTCAGGCAACTAGACTCATGTACACAGAGCCACCACTGCACCAGATATACACAATATTTAAAATAGAATTCATCCTTGTTAAACAATAGAAATGAATCGTTCTTTTGGGGGTGGGGTGGAGAATCTGCTATCAAAGCTGAGGTTAAGTCCTTGAGGTGCGCCAGTAGTAATGTGCTCCGTGTTCTGACTTCCTTCAGATGTACACATCAGGCTGTCATGGTACTCCGGCTTGATAAAGAGTTTATGAGCTGTGATGAATACAGTAAAAATTAACAGTGTAGCAGGAACCAGAGCTGATGTACCTTGCTGTGGGTTTTAAGTGTTCCTTAAGAATCTGAGGCCACCCTTACATGCAGCGTTTTGAACTGAGGTCATCTTGCTTTACAACAAACACCACCACACCAAAGTGATTATTTACAGGCCCTGACAGACGTCACCTAATTGAAAACAGCCACCATCCCCAAATCACCATGATTTAATACCATCATCCACCAGTGGAGATGGCTACGATTCTTGTTTGTTTTTTTGTTTTTCCTACTCAAGGGCTGTAGAACAGCCATTAACTCAAGTATGAAGAACATGATGGCTAGTGGGGCTAATTACTAAAGGAAAATCAGAACTCATTCATTAGTCTACTAAACGAATTAAGGTTTGTTAGGAGAGATTTATAGCCCCGGTCCTTGGGTGATTGCTGGCCTTCCAGAGCATGTGTGTATAGGACCTGACAGTTTATTAACTGTGCTGTGTCTAACAGCATGCCGCCGAGGTGCTTCTGTTAAAACGATACTGTTATTTTAAACAGATAAACACTTTTATACAAGCAAAATGCATTTTAAATGTTTGTCTTCTGAAGGCAAGTACTGGGAGTCAGCAAAGGGCCTCCAACTATCAGAGCCTCCAATAATTCTTGTTTACAGTCAGCGTTGACTGTAGGAAAATGTGACACTCAGAGTGAAAATAGCACTTCTCCTCTTTAACAAGCCCCAGTTGTGTTTTCTAACCTTGTTCACAATACTCTTGGTGTTTCAACAAACTGTGAGATTCTCATGCAATGGTTATGGAGGCATCTAATTTACAATTTTGGGGGAGCAGATATTTATAGTGATGAGTCCTTTGATCTGAAAGATTCTGATTGATTACCAATAAAACTCCAGTTGAATATAAATAAATAAATAAATATATATATATATATATATTTCCCCCTGTGGCTCATTGGAATATAGTTCATATCAACTTATATAACATTTATATGATATGGACATCTAAAAACTCAAAGCCATATTTTTTTAATCCTGTTTCAGGGGAAAAGAAGATAAAGGTTAAAATAGGAATATTATTTTCAGCTTTTGATGCAGTGACCTGCCATACCCTCTCAGACTGTGAGTCCTCTGTGCTAAAGCTCTTACCATATCTAATCTGGCTATGCATTATGAGAAGCCAACAAGTGCAGTTTCTCTATAAATACACATTTCTACATGAGCAAAACTTGGTATGAGAAAAAATGAAATATCCATTAATAACGAATTATTCTTAATAATGAATTTTAAAATACGTCAATTTCACAATCTATCAGTACAAAACTAGTGCTTAAGGGCAGGACTCAGGATATCACACCGACTTTTCATGCCACATTCCTGTAAATACAATGGCAGCCAACAGAGGCATCAAGGCCGACAGAGCACTGGTCCTCTGGACATACATCACCAGGCATGAATCATCACAAATGAAGTCCCTTTCGCAAGTTTCTTGTTTGGTGCCTTGTTAATTCTTTATTTTCCTCCTCAGTGATTTTTCCTCCTTAAAATCTTTGAGAAACACAGGGCTGAAGGCTATTTCCCCACATCCACCAGGGGTATGTAACTGTCACCTCATTCTTAACACATCTGGGAACATCTACTGCCAGTACTTCCCACAGATGGTGTGAGGGTTAATACTGATCAGTTGAGAGGGCTGAGAATCACGTAGGTACATGTGTGCTGAGAATTGAACAAGTTTACTACGGTCAGTTCTCCCCTTTTATCATGTGGGCCATAGAGATTGAACTCAGGTCATTAGGCTTGGCAGCAAACACCTTTCTCTGCTAAGCTATCTCATCAAACCCCTGGAGGTATTTTGAAAATGATAGTTCAAAAAGATCGGACTTGATGTCACAGTAGTTTTCCTGAGGAAAAATGGCCATTTTTTTTTTTTTTTTTTTTTTTTTAACACTAGGAAGAGAAACTAATCATCTGTCCAGAAGGTTCTGGACAGCAATAGGATAACTGTAAACATATAGGTGGTATCTCAGATATTAAAATTTATATTTAAATAAGCACTTAAATTTCTAAATATTTACTCTATGCCAAAACTGCTAATCACTTGATATTTTTATTTTGAGTGATAAGAAAAACCAAGGCAGTCAAGTGAGCCTTGATTTGGCTTCTTTCTCCTTTTTATCAGGTCAGTAAATTCACTTCCCATCTCTTTCCCATTCACGGCTCCTGCTGATGACATCACAGATTTTTTAATCAGCTAGGGCTCCTAAACCACCTTAGCTATTAGATTGTTCTCTGATGGGGTCTCATGGAGCCCAGGCTGGCATAACTGAGGATGATGCTGACCTCCTGAACCTTCTGCGTGTACCTGTCAAGTGTTGGGATTATGGGCATGTGACATCACACCAGCTTCTAGCTGCTGAGGGCTGGAAGCTGGGGCTTTGTGTATCCTAAGAAAACATTCTGCCAATTGAACTGTGTGTACTACTCTTGTGAGTCAACTATTTTGTAAACTGTTGTGATCAAATAATTCAGGAGAGCATCTTAAGTGAGAAGGATTTGTTTGGACTTGATGTTACAGAAGTTCCCACATCTGACTTACGTATCTAGGTATGGAGTGAGCTTGGGGACCACAGTAACTCAAGTGGGTGGAAGGAGCTGTTCACTTCAGGCGCGGGGGGTGGGGGGGGGAGAGAGAGAGAGAGAGAGAGAGAGAGAGAGAGAGAGAGAGAGAGAGAGAGAGAGAGAGAGAGAGAGAGAGAGAAAGACACGGAGAAGGAAGAAAGAGGCAGGCACAAGTACCAAGTGTCCCAAGTATCTAAGTATACCTAATTTTGACTTACTTCCTCTAGCAAGGCTCAGCTCTTAAAGCTTCTAGATCCTTCCATAATGGCAACAAAAGCTTTTAGCTTTTTTGGAGACAATCAGTATTGAGACCGTAACACCGATCTAAGACCTACCTTCTTCCATAAATATGATGTAGTTAATGAATTCTACTCCGCCATGCTATTTCCTCTTTTTTTTAGAGATTTTATTTTTGATTCTGTCTAGGTCTGTGTGTTCAGGTCGGGGAGTAGGTATATGTGTGTACAGATGTCTACTGAGGTTACATGAGGGCTTTGGATGCTTCTGAGCTGGATTACAGGTGGTCATGAGCTACCTGGTGTATATGCTGACAACAAGATGGAATTTCACAAGAGCAGCAAGTGCTCCTAACCACTGAAACATCTCTTCAGCTGGCATGATATTATTTCTTTGTGTTTTTAATCTCTGTTGTTCCCTCTACCTGGAAGCTTGGTCCATCTTTTCTTTGTTTGCCAAAGGTTTAAAATCAACTTCTCTACAATTTAAGTAGTACCAGATGCACTATACAAGGAGCCACAGGAGGAAAAGATGTCTCTAAAGGTGCAATAGAGGCACTTAGGTCTTGGCAGCAACCAACAGCTGCTTAACGGGACTTAAGGCCTGGTTATCAGAAGGGAAATCATTTATGATACTAGAAATCTAGCAAACTGCCTGTGGCCAATGAGACCATGGACCTTACAGATAACCTGCTGCTGCCACTTTCCTAAGCCAATATAATTCCTGACTGCGTTCTAACTTCCTGTCCTTATAGCCATAGATACGTGTAGCTCCCACCTCTCATCAAAGAAGCTTCTTTTTTAAGGCAATGGGCACTATTGCTGTAAGATACAACTAGTCAAAATGCAGAAAACAACTGACCATGTGGTTCCCAGGGCCCACGAATACATTTACAACACAACTGCTGTGTCCAAAGCTCATCAGGGAAGAAGGGCCAGAGAGATTTTAAGGGACAGAAAACTAGAAAGCCTGTTGCAAGATTATGTCTTCTGGGGACGGCAGGGAGGGTTTATCCACAATGCCTCAACAACATGGCTACCTGAACAAGTCCCAAACAAAAGCAATTAAAAATTGTTGAGAGGCAGAGAAAGGCAGGCAGGCAGGCAGACAGGCAGGCAGGCAAGCAGGGAAAGAGAATGAGAGGACACAGAAGTCTTCCCCAGTGATGAGTTTCCTAATGGGCTATCCAGTACCAAGTGGTCAGCACTAAAAACGTAAACATAAGAGGAAACAACAATAAATGGTTTCAGCAAATATTTATCTATTTATTTGTTTATATATAAAAAGATGGTAATAATTAAAGAAAAAGGAGCCATGAATTTGAGAGGGAATGGTAGGGAAGAAATACAGAAGGGCTTGGAGAGAAATGATGCAGTGACACAATTAAATAAAAATTGAAACAAAAATCTAAAAAATTTAAGCCAATATATTTATTAATAAAATTTGTTGCAAAAATTTAAAAATAAAAAGAATTACACAAATTATAAGGAATGAGCATGGGACTTTTCAAGGATCTGCAGTTTAAAAACTAAGAATGAGACAAAGTCACCGTGCTGCACTTTGTACCTCCTCTGCTCCCAGAACTACGTTCACAGTTTGAGCAATGTGCAGAAAAACAGTAATTACACAAACTCCATCATGAGAAGTGTAATGCTGTACAATCCTCCTCACCAGTAGTGTGAATCATAGGGTACCAGTGCGTTGGTTTCCTAGAGAGCTTAAAGGCTAACAACTGGCAGGCCAGCGCCTTAAGAGAAATCACTGCTGTCAGAGAAGCCAGATCCCAGATATGCAACGGGTGTCCTAAGACACTAAGACTGTAAGAAGGCGGAGGATTACCCAGAGAAACAGGCAGGATGCTTCATCCTGATCTGGGACGGTTTGTGTCCCTTTCAGGAGGGCTTAAGCTCACCCAGGGAAGTCAGTCACTAACTCCAGGCACAGGGGCTCCAGGACTTACACAAGTTCAGGGGCTGCAAAGATGGACCAGGAGGTAAAGTGTTATGCACAAAAGAATGCAGATTTGACTTCGGATCCCCAGAACCCATTATAAAAAAAACTAGGCTTGGTTCGACATGCCTATAACCCCAGTGCTGGGAAGGCAGAGACTGTAGGATCCCTGGGAACTCAGTAGCTAGCCAGCTCAGCCAATCAGTGAATCTGGGTTCAGTGAGAGACCCAATCTGAAGAAGTGTCTCTCTCTCTCTCTTGACTGTGGTTACTCCTTCCAAAAACACTTCCTTTTGGCGTCACAGAAGAACACTTACATCTTACCAACAACCTCTTAAAACTTGAATGACTAAACAGATCTTCCTTAGCTGCCAACCCAAACCTCAGGCATGTTAAGTGGTCTTGACATGTTTCAAACACCCACCCACCCACCCACCCCCAGGGAGAAATCAGATGAGAAACATTAACAGATTAAAGGGGATGGCTGTCATGCCTAGATAGCCCAGGGAAGGAGTCATTCCAACCTTACCGTCACCAAGGTGACAGATGAAAGCATCTACTTCTAATGTCCACACACAGCGTGTGATACACAGCCAATCAAACCCAGAATCCCATGCCCCTGTGAAAGCTACAGGAAGGAAAACTAAATACTTCTATACTCTGGGTACAAATTACAAAAAATTACTCTTATACGACTTAATGTTTTAGTGCTGCCCTCTGTCACCACAACACTGCATAGTCACTGGATGCCAAGTTTATCTACTCATTTGTTGTGTGAAGAACACAGGCACTTGGAGGCTGGAAAGATAACTGTGGTTAAAAAGTGCATATTGCTTGTGCAGAAGATGTAAGCTCAGCTCTTAGCACCTTCATCAGGAGTTTACAACACCCTTGACTCCAGACCCTGGGCATCTGACTCCCTCTTCTGTGCCCTATAGGCACTGACACTGCTATGCACATATTTGCACACAGGGGCACACACATTCACATAATTACGAACAACTAAAAAAAATGCTTAGAACAAGTCCACAAAGGCACATTTTATTACTTGCTATTAGTGACTTCGATTCTGTGCACATTAATTTTATCATTTGGTCTAAGATTCATAACTCTATTAGGTGGGAAGTGAAGTAGAAAGAGAAATATCAAATACGCTGCCAAGGTCACACAGCTAGTCACAGGCATCCTCCTGCCGCTCTGTACTCCATTACACATTATTCAGAGTGAAATTCTGAGTGCATGTCTCAGAAGGAAAGAGATCCCAAAATGTTTAAATCAAACCGAAAATGTATTCACTGAGCTGACGTTTAAAAAAACAAAAAGAAAACCCCTACACACACACTCCAACAAGTTTCAGTACGCTTGCCAAAAAGGAAAGAAAAACCCAGCAAACTGATTCCAAGTTGTCTATAATTTCATTTATATTTAGAATATGAGCTGAGCAGCGAATATGTACGCAATGATTGTGTGTGTGTGTGTGTGTGTGTGTGTGTGTGTGTGTGTGTGTGTGTGTGTGTGTGTGTGTGTGTGTGTATATAACACTCACGGTACTCAAAGCCTCCTCCAGACGTGCAGAGTTTGTTCCAACCCCTCTCTATTTTGTCTACTTTGAAAATCCTTTGCAATATGCTTATGTAAATAGTGTCCTTCGCTGCTGTTTCCCGTCTCTCAAATCTTCTGCTTTTGCATGTACTGGAAAACTGACAGACCTAAGCAGACATCTTTGGAACACAAAATCAAGAAGACATAAACAAATATTGCCAGATCAAAAACAAAGGCTTCTTCAAAGCCCCTTGGCAGAACAGGATGGACACGGCCGGAGAACTGAGGGATAAATACAAGGACTCTTGGATCTGCCCAAGAACGGGCAGGTGCAGGTAGCAATGCATGCACATCGCTTGCACACAAACAGACTCAATGACGCGTGGATTACATTGCCTGCCTCATGAATGAACAAAACAAGTGGATTTTCACCTTACTTTACTAAAATCTCTGCTACAGGACAGAAGGTTCTGGGCTGAGGAGGGATACCGAAGCACGGGAGGATGTTTAAGCAAACAGTTCTTCGCTATTAAGCTCCAAACGTGAGTGACTTTAGCCTTTCCAAACCCAAGAGTTTATACTTTAATGATAAATACTCATCTGTAGTGATTTCTCTCCATCCACATTTCAAAAAATCATTAAAGGAGATTAATGAGAAAGAGAAAATCAGTTTGGGAGTCAACCTAGTACTGAGCCTGTGCCACCCTCTTTGCAAACTTGGTGAGAGCTATTCCAACACACAGACGAAGAGCACAGCATGAACAGTATGGTGGGGTCGGGGAGCGATAACAGAAGTTGTAAATACACTATTTCCATTTGAGAGCACTGGAAGTCACCAACGTGGACGTTAGCTCCTGAAAACATGTGACCCTGTTGGAATGACACTTGACACTGAGTCGGATTTTGATGAGGGGTTGGCAACTCCAGCAAGGATTTTGCAGGCTGATAACAGAACAAGGCAGTATTGGAAACACATTCTGTGAGGGGCATTTTTATCATAGCTCAGAGCGGGACAGACATCTGGTACTCATCTTCTCCGTGTACGCTAATAACACAACAGTTCTTGAGATAAGCAGTGTAAGTGGATTTTTACCAAAGCAATTTTGGCAAAATGAAGAAGTTTTAAAGGCTAACCGGAGCTGTCCCAGCAAAACTCACTTCCAAATCCTAAGGACTCCTTAGTCATCAGATGTATCATTAGATAATAAAAGTAAGCATTCCGAGACATAAGGAAATTAAAAAGCAAAACAAAATGCTGATTCTTGAAATGACACTCTTCTTTTGGGATGAGTGTACTGACCAAAAAAAAAAAAAAAAAAAAAAAATGGCCGACAGCAGAATGTTCAAGAATGTTCAGGCTGTAACTGAACATGGCGAAGGTGGTGGCTTTGGCTTTATTTCGGCAAAGGAGGTAGGGTGAGGATAGAGAGCACAGAGAACAGGCACAAGAGCCTCCAGATTTCACTCCCAGCATCTCAACCCACACCCAGCCTGGTGTGAAGAGATGGCAGATGGGACTGCGTCTGTTCTTTCGACTGCTGAAGCAAGATGCTGAGTGCACCCTGCTCCTTCTGTAAGCATGAATATTCAGGCCCAGGATGCAGAACCACCATTAAGTGTGCTTACCGTATGACGCAAGTCCAGAGCCATCCTTATCATTCTCCTTGGGTGACAGATTAAGACCAAGGTAGTTGGGGGCAGGGCGGGGTTGTCTGTGTGTGTGTGTTTCTTTTTTGCCAAATTTAGTAGAAAGCTTACTATTCATCGGAACGGTGCTGATTTCCGTATTTAACAGAAATGCAGTGAGAGAAATGAGTCAGTGGAATTACGCTTAGCATGCTGAAAGGACAAAGTTGAAACCAAGTGAACTGAATTAGTATTTGTTGACCATGTTTTGTAGTATGTGTTCAATCTCGGGTATTATAGCATCAAGTGTTACTGCAGAACACAACTTCCTGTAAACGCCGTGGCAAACTGTGACACTGCTATGTTCGCTTGTGTAAATAATACTGGTTTGTAATTCTCCCTCATTTATATCTTGAGTAGAAATACTGAATCCGCAAAGGATAATTTTGTTATAAAAATTTAATGAAGCGACCGTTTCACTGTCTCTGAATGGAAGATAGTGCAATAATCCTAGAAATATGTTTCTTCCACCCCCTCCCCTCCCCCGAGGATAGAAAGTAAGGACCAGAAAGAATACAATGCATCTGTATTTGCCGAACTGTGCAATGTGGTGACTGCTGACATAAAAGCTAGATGGGGGGGGGGGGCTCCAACCAGAGTGGGAGAGGAACCACTACTGGAATGCCACGCCCCCTCAAAAATGAAAGAACAGAAACAGCAAAGCAAGTCACTGTGCACACAGCTCTTCAGAGTGCTTTGAAGAAGGCCCGGAACTTTACTTTCATATGCGATCCGACTTCCAATGATTATGGAACTGGATTGGCAAGAGAAATCATATTTCCTCCTCGTCTTCGAAACACACTAAGTGCCCCACCGAGGCAGGTGCCTCCTGATCCCCAGGGCCCAACAGGTTAAACCCTTTAGAAATAAGACAATCCTCAGTGAAAGTGTGGCTACGGGTGTGCTCCTTAGGAGCGAGGGGGGCTCCTTAGGTGTTATTGGTTCACACTGTAATGAGGGTGTGTTATAGGAATGGACAGATGGCAACAGGAGACGCGCAGGTGGAAGTAGAGATGGACTTACGAAGTAGCCTGTCCCCAAGCTGGAAGGAGCTGAACTCTGCAAAGAAAGCACAGAGACAGAGCGGAGAAGTCAGTAGCGATTTTTTTTAAACACGTTCCCACCCGAGGCAGCTCATTACCAGCCCTTTGTGAGCTTTTCATGCAGACATCACAAGCCCGAGTGTGAGGCCCCTTGTCATCTGCTGCTGATATACAGACTGTGTTGCTTGATTTTTTTTCCCCCCTTTATATCTCTCAACGACTCAGAGATGCTAACGTGCTATTTACGGGATTCTGAGCTTCTGCACTGGACGTAATTGCCAATTTATTTGACAGGCAGCTGGGTAATGAATTAATGATGGCATTTCGCCCTGCACTGAGACTAAACAGGCACGTGGCAGCCTGCCTCCCCGACTTCCTGACATTCAAGGCCCAGGTCTCGAGCTATTTGGTTTTGTGGCCGCAGAGAGGCAGGCAAGAGGAAAGAGCCCAGACTGACTTGAAAATAAAAAGCCCAATGGGTTTGGATGACTTTTTGGTATATGACCTACTTGCCAGCTTATTCCCTGAAGGCTTTGGTTAGCACACACTTGGCACTGTGCAAAAATTAGACATTTTGTAAACATAATTAGCTGACTAAAATGCAAAGAATCCATGGGCAGAGGGAAGCAGTTTTTGTCTGAATAATATCAATCCAGTCTGCCACAGCTCTGGCACAGTGAACCACTAAAATCAATAATTCTGAACTGAACCTGGGGTATCAAGAACTGAGGGGAAAAGGCAAACCATGAGTATAAAGGTTGTTTGCTTAATTTTTATTATTACCCATGAGTGTGCATGCATGCCTACATGAGTTTGTATGTACCACGTGTGCGGGCGGGTGCCCTAAAGAGGCCAACGGGTATTGGATCCTCTGTAACTGAAGTTCTAGGTAGTTGTGAGCTCCCTGAGGTGACCACTGGGAACCGAATTCCTAAAGAGTGTGTACTCTTAACCAAGGAGCCATCCTCCAGTCCCCACTTCCTCCCAATATTTGAGATAAGTTCTCATGTAGTCTAGGCTTGTCCCCAATTCCAGAGGGATGGGCTTACAGAAATGTGATGTGATGTTCCTGACCAAATCCAGGACTTCCTGTAAGCTACACAACCATTCAACCAACTAAGCTATTTGCCCATCCCTCTACCCAGTTTTTAGACAAGGTCTCTGTGTCCTCTAGTCTAGCTGAGGACAGCCTTGACCCTGCTGCCTTCGGCTACAGAGTGTTGTGATAACAGGAGTGCAGGCAGGAGTGCATGCACCTATACACCATGTCTGGAACACAAGACACACTGCAGAAATGCTGCCTGAAGTGATGTATGAAGGAAGGAAGGAAGGGAGGGAGGGAGGGAGGGAGGGAGGGAGGGAGGAAGAGTTATTTGTGGTAGAAGAGGCTAAGGAGAAACCAGCATCTCTAAAACCACAGCAGATATGATTTCTGGTGGCTGTGAACTAAGCAAGTATATGAGTTATTCTTCTTACTGCTGGGGCCGATCACCTGACAAAAATCGACTTATAGGATGGAGGGTTTAATTTGGATCTCATATTGAAGATAAAGTTTATCACAGTGAAGACAGCATAGCAGCAAGAGTCAGAGTCACTCATCACATTGCATCAGCTGACAGGAAGCAGTACAGGGACCTATGAAACACCGAGGCCTACTCCTAGTGACTCCCTTCCTCTAGAGCAAGGCTCTACCTCCTGAAGGCTCCACAGTTTCCTGACACAGCACTACCAGCCTTAGACGGTGTGTTCAAACACAGGGCCTGAAGGAGACGTTTCACATTCAAACCATAACAGAAGAGGGTATGATATTCTAACGGTCTCCACACCAAACAAAGACAGCAAACTTCACAACATTCCTAGAGCCAAATTTCCTCATCTTGATGTTTCCTGAAACCTCAGAGGAATAAAGCACCATGTGCATTATGCTGGGTGTGCCATCCATGCTTATAAACCTTGTTACAAGGCTAAAGAGATGGCTGTGGTTCAGGTCTTCCAGAGGACAGGAATTCAGTTCCCAGCACCCATATCAGGTGGCTCAAAGCCACCTGTAACTCCACCTCCACTTGGTCCAATACCCTCTTCTGATCTTCCTGGATACCTGTATATTTGTGATGCGCATACACATGTGCACGTGCACACACACACACACACACACACACACACACACACACACACACAGAGAGAGAGAGAGAGAGAGAGAGAGAGACAAATTGAGAAAAAAGAAAGAACCAATCAACAACAAACCAAACCCTTCTGTGTTCTTGATTCTATAAGCAGGAGAGAGAGGAGAGGGGAGATGGGAGAGGGGAGAAGGGGGGAGAGGAAAGAGAGGGGAGAGAAGAGGAAAGGTGGAAGAGCAGGAGGAGGAGGGAGGGAGGGAGGGGGGAAGGAGAGAGAGGGGGAGGGAGAGAAAGGGGAGGGGGAGAGAGAGAGTGTGTGTTCAGTCCTCCTACTGTAGTCATGGAGACCACTTACACCAGTGGCTGACCATGTGACAATGTCACCTATTACTCTGCAAGCCCCAGCCCTCCTCACAACAGGCAAAGGCGGAAGATAAGTTAGATTTCTGCCAGCCTGGAGTTCTGCCTCTAGGAAACAAACCCATCGTAGGACGAAAGACAGAGATGCAAGGGGATCTGTTGATTTCATTCACCCCCCCGCTTGCTGACAACGTTTTACCCCAGAAGGAGGAGGATCACTCCAACCCGAGCTCCCTGCCCCCATGCGCCTATCATCGTAGTGTATACCAAAGCAAATTACATCCTTGAGGTCTAAGCAAGCTCTGATATGCTCATTTTGCATATATATTGTGCATTACTTGGGGAGCGGGTGGAGAGGAGGGCTTTGTTGTGCGTGTTTGCTCTGGCCACTGTTTATGCAGGTCTGACTGAATGAGGGAACAGTGGGTATCATTTCAATTTCTGATGTCAACATCAAATTACTTATTTAATTTCATGCCTGGTGAAGCATTGTATAGCTACACGCGGAATCATTTCAGTTCATTTGTTATGCTGTGCTTTCGCAGCGATTGGCTTGCCTTCCAACTGACAGCTTTAATTACGACATGAATTTGATTGCACTGCTGAGGGATTAACATAATGCAACAAAGCATTTAAGCACCCTGCCTTATCACCCAGCTTCCGCGCACACACACACACACACACACACACACACTGATAGACATGGGAAAGGAGAGATGCTGGAGCCTCCTCTATTTTGAAGGTACACTGGAATCTGCTTCAGAGTCTGTAGGAGGCACACATATAGAATCTCAGCACCAGAGGCCAGTGCACTGAGCATACCATTTCATCAATAGGTTATCATTTGTTTATTCATTTTTTTATTTATGAATAACAGGGCCTCATGTATCCCAAGCTGACCTGGAAATTGTTGATGTAGCTGATTATCTTAAAGTTCTTTTACATTCATATATATATGTGTGTGTATGTGTATATATTTATACACACACACACACACACACACACACACACACACACACACACACACGGGTGTTCAGTGCCCATAGAGGCCAGAAGAGGATATTAGATTTACTGCAGCAGGAGCTACAAGTGGTTGTGAGCTACCTAAAGTAGGTGCTGGAAACCTATTCAATTTGGGTGCCCTACAAGAGTAGCATACGCTCTTAACTACTAAGCCATCTCTTAGCTCGACTGAACTTCTTTTCCACGTGCTTGCCTCTGGGAGTATGTCTGTGTGTGTGTATGTGTGTGTGTGTGCGCGCGTGCACACACACGCATGTGTATGTGTGGGCACGAGTGCATATATGTAAGTCAGAAGCCTATAGGAGGTGGGCACTAGAGAACCAAATCCAGGTCCGCATGCATACATGACAATTTATGGGCTGAGCCATTTCTTCAACCCTAACCTTGAAATCGTGATCCTCCTGTCCCCACCTCAGCAGTGTTGGATACACTAGCATGGGGGACTCAGGTCAAGTTTATTCAGTGCTGGGAATAGAACTAGGGCTTTGTGCACACTAGGCCCATTCTACCAAGTGAGCTAAATTCTTAGCCATCTCTCCTTTTAGATTCGTTTATTTCAGTTTATGTATATGCATGTTTCACCTGCATATACATGTGTCCATCACGCCTGGTGCCCTTAAACACCTGAAGAAGGCACCAGATGCCCTGGAACTGGAGTTGCAGAAGGTTCTAGGCCAAAATGTGTGCGCTGGAAACTGAGCCTAGGTCCTCTGTAAGTGCTCTTAACTGCTGAGCCATAGTTTTAGTGTTCCCACCCCTACCGAACTTTTACAAGACGAGGTTTGTGGCACTGAATAACTGTAATTTTAAACCTCATAGAAAACTTTCAGAAAAATAAAACAAAACAAAACAACAACAACCTCTTTCCACCAACTATCCACAGAACTAATATTCACTCCCTTTTCTTCCTCGGCCACATTTTTCTTACCACGCGACAGTCCCTTTCCATGGCAGCTGAAACATTTGAACAGAAACAGTGTCTAGCAAAGAGACTTCTTCTGTTTGTCCAGTACTGTAGTCCCAAGGTTCTGGCTGTAGTGTTGTCACGGGCAAACAGGGAGTAGAAGTTAGTAGTGTGACGTTCCCAGGGAGAAGATTCCGTGTTAAGGATTCTATAACTCACCGGGCCTGTGTGGTGGCAGAGGCCCCTGTAGTCCCAGAACTTGGGAGGCAGAGGGAGGTGGATTTCCTCGAGTTCCAGAACAGCTAGAGCTACAATAGAGAGACTCTATCTCAAAACCAAACCAAAACAAACCAAAACAAACGCATAAAAAAAGGTCCCATGACTCCAAATGCTTAAACTGCCTGAGGACGGAGAGTTAGAATGTTCCAGAGCAGAGAAAAGTTACTCTGGGCTATTTTGAATTCCTCTAAACGCCATTCACTTTCCATCTCTCTCTACGACCTAGCACTGTTGCATCCTGTGTGAGTGTGAAAACCTTTCAAGTGTATCCTTAGCAAACCGTCAACTTTTCTCAATCAAAAAGCGAACAATGTCATCATCGAATCCTGTAATAGTTTTTCCCTACGTGGTCTGTAACCTGTCTACCTGTGGTCCACAACAATAGATTTGGAAGGTGTCTTGATCCATGACTTTACTTTTTTTAACTATACAAATTTCATCCAAGTGATATTACCATGTCCCAACATGGCGCCTACAGTGTCCTGAATCTGTCTTCCTGGGATACGCTCACTCATGCTTGAATCCACAGTAAACTCTCTCCCTCTCCCTTTGAGGAAGAGCTGTGTTTTTCCTCATCGACATTGATATATCTGTGTGAGGCGCTAACACTCTGCTACCCCAAAGGACCAGGTAAATGTCTTGGCTATCTATGCTCATTCCGAGTTTAAAAAAAAAAAAAAAAAAAAAAAAAAAAAAATCTAAGCTGAAATTATCTGAAAATCTGAATCATTTTCCAAGTCAGAAGTTACATAAAGTACCCAAGCCACAGACAACAATTGTGCCACAAAATAATGTTAGGCAATGTGTTTCCACAGCTTAGAGTGTGGGCTGCTAGAAGGCTCTGCCTCATCATGTTGTAGGACATCAGAAAGAAACCAAGACTTAGAAGAGGGCGTATGTAGCCATACCCAATCCAGTTCCACGGAAACATTCAATGATGTTAATTTTAACTTTTTAATCTCTCCAGGCAATTAATTTCTTTACATTTATGTGCTCCGTGTATCTATCTGTGTGGAGGGATGAGTGTGCCATGGCTTTCTTGTGAAGAACAGAGGACAACTTTCAGGAGTTGCTTTTTCCTTTCTCCCAGTGGGTTCTGGGAATTGAACTCAGGTCCATGCACCTTTATTCTCTTTATTATCTCTGCGGCCTTCCCCCGGTGATTTCCAATGAGAAGAAGGTGACTACCTCCCCGCTACACCATGTCTAAAGACTCAAGACATACTCTCATTCCAATTAGACAGTGAAAGTGCCCATACTTGAGAGAGAGAGAGAGAGAGAGAGAGAGAGAGAGAGAGAGAGAGAGAAAGCTAAGTCCACCTCAGATTTGAAAAACTAAGCTGGCCATGGTGACTAAAAAGGATAAAGGAGGAAGATCAAGTATCATATCTGAGGCAAACCTGAGCTACACTGTCCTGACTGAGCAATGATGTCACTACTTCCTGAATTCAGCTCTAATGGCAAATATCACTCTGGCTGGGATTGCTGAAGGTCTTGCATAGATGGATGTTCAAGGGAATCATGGGGCCCTCCCCAGGGCATGCAGGTATTTCTCTCAACCAGTTGTGTGCAACTATGCCCTAAATGTCTACGTCTAGGTCTATGCCCTCAGAGAAGTACATCAGTTGAGGAAGACTAGGGAGGGGCTCCATCTATGCAGCCTTGGAGTAGTCAACATCAGTGCTGGCTGCAGACCTTCTGCTAGGATTACTTTATAGCCACTCATGTTCTTTGCCATAATCTCTCACTCACTGTTTTGTAAGCAAGCCAAATAAACTCATTGGTTCCCTAGAGTGAACTTGGGTGGAATTATACCTTGGGTTGTAGATGGGATCTTTGGAGAAGAAATAAATTATTTTCTTCCCAAGGGAAGGAATTTTAGACACAAAAGCAGGGGCAAATGCTTTTGATATCAGCACTTAGGAGACATACATAGGCAGACCAATCGTTTAAGGCCAGCTTGGCCTATAAACTTGAGTTCTTAGCCAACCAGGTGTACATAGCAAGGTGCTGTCCCCAAAACAATAAAAATCAAAACAAAAATAAATAAATAAAACTTTAAAAAAATTTTTTAAAAAAGGGGAAAAAGAAAAGCAGCCCCTAGTTTTAAAAAATGAGCTGTGTATTTATATCCATAAAATCAAAGGACAGTATTAACTTTTTTTCTTTAAAGAAGTACCAAGTTTCCTTCACTTAAAAAACATGTGTGTAGCCCACTTGGTTCATGAAGCTCCGGGGTCCATCCTCAGTCAATCAGTTACAAGAATCTAACCTGGGCTACGTACGACCCTCTCAAAACCAATACGAAATGAAACAGTTTTTGCGATACTACCCAACATACCCATGTTTGGGCAAAAATTTCCATTCACTAAATGAAAAGGGCTTTGTTTCTCAGAAACCTACCAAGTCATTCGCATTTCTAATGGTAGAAATGAAGACTTGGAGGAGGTGGGTAAGGTGGGGGAGGGGGCATGCCAGCGGAAGGGCGGGGGATGGGGCAGGACAGTCAGCAGGCCATCTGGCAGGTCACTTCAGGGCTCCTTAAGCTATCTCCACTGTAGCCTGATCTTGTCATCCTGCTGGGTGGAGGAGGGTGGGTGTGTCTGTCTGTCTGCCACCCGATCACAACCTCATCTATGTCTGCAAATTATTTTCTTACTCTGAAAAGGGCAGCCTCCTGCGGGCTCCTTAGGAACACACTCTGCCTCGGTCTCTAGCCACCACAGGCCAAGAGACAGTGATGGGAAACACAGCTGAAGCACAGTTTCCAGGAGGGTGGAAGCTGCCCTTCAAAGCAGATATTCATAAAATACATATTCCAGTCTCCTCTCTGCTTCCAACCTGCCTTTTTTCTACATCTCTGCCACTAAGCAGTCTTCAAAGCTGCTCATTAAACTCACGAAGTTAACATTTCTGTTTTAACAGCTGACCGACAACAGGGGATTTCAAAATTGATTATCCAGACTGGTGTGTTAGCTCAGCAGCTACTTTGACAATGCAACAAAATTGATTATCCATCTGTGGTGGTATAAATGAGAAATATCCCCCCATGGGCTGCAGTTTTTGAACACCTAGCTCCCAGGTGGTGGTGCTGTTAGGGGAGACTTAGGAGGTACGGCTTTTTAGGAAAGCGTGTTGCTGGCAGGGGGGCCTTGAGGGCTGAAAGCCTCACCCTACTTCCAGTTAGTGAGCTCTCAGCCCCACACTGACTGCCATGCCTCCCTGACAGGGTGGACTTTTTTCCCTGTGGAATTGTAAGTCCAAATAAGCCCTTCCTTCCATAAACTGCCTTGGTCATGGTGTTTTATCACAGCCACTGAAAAGTAACTAGTGCACCATCTAAAAACAGATTCGCTCCATCTATTACAGAGCCACACGGAGGACAACAACTACTATTAAGGCTTTCCAAATACAGGATGGATGTGTACACTTCACTCCCCGGCAAGCACGTGCATTCTGACCTTGGGTTCCTTTAACCAGAGTTTCGGGTTTGTTTTTGTTTTTCACATCCTTGCAAACCACCAGCTACCTAAGACATCCTGCCTTCTGACCTTAATGCTATGCTGTTGTCCCCTGAGAGTGGACAAAAAAAAAAAAAAAAACACAGCTATCTTAGTTTCATGGGAGGAGCATGAGGAAAATTAATGCACAAATTTTTCTGTTGTGTTTTTCTTTTAAAGATTTGTTGTTATTATTATTTTTAACCAAGGGCATTTGTAGATGTATATGCAGTCCATAGATGCAGCTACCTGCAGTGTTGGCAATTCAGGTAGCTCTGAGCCACCAGACATAAGATTAGACAAACTGACCAAGACATAAAAAATACTTTTACCAGGCAAAATCAATTCAAAATGGCAGAAACTGGAGCTGGGCATATGGCTCAGTTGACACAGCTCTTCCCTAAGTTGCAAGCCAAGTACTGCATGCGGGTAGCATATTGGTGCACACCTCACCCTCGGGAAGTGTAGGTGAGAGGACCAGAAGGTCAAGGCTGTCCTGCAATATATAACAAGTTCAAGACCAGCCTTCTCTACTTTGTCTCAAGAGATAAAGATGGAGTAACAACTTGTCACGTGACTCTCAACATCACATCTGCAGCCCTCCTGTTCATCACCCTCTTCACACCTTCTCGCCCAAATGCCCTTATTCTCAGAGGCTTTCTGGCTTTGTTGCCTCAACTCTCACTCCCACCTGCATACAAAAGAGCAATGACAATGTTTCAAGTTGCAAATTTTAGCGCCCCCCCACCCCCCCCACCCCCCGTATCCAGGACCACGCTGTTTTGATCTATAAAGTGCCTCCATTGTGGCTGAACTTCCATTATTCCTAAACACTGGTTTCCAGAACTACAGAGAACCAGTTCTCTACACTCCTGCCTCCCTGTCTCTTAGCTAAACCAGACAGCCACGCCAACTATGAACAAGTCACCCAACACATGGTGCACCTCTGAACGCTGTCAGAACGGATCCCCACTCTGCCACGTGGGACTAAGCTCTTCTTAGAGCCCCTGTCGTGCTATGGTCTGCCTGTCTGTAACTTAATTAATAAATTTCTTACCCCCAAAAGAACACTCTGCCTCAGTGTCCCCCCTTGGACCTAAAACCTAAAGGTTTTAAGCAATTATTTTCACATCTTAAATTGAGGTTTAACTAACAAGCTATTATATGAGTTTAAAAGTATCTACCCCATTCCAGACGCAACCCCCCCCAACACACACACACTCCATATTCAAAACAGGACTTGAGACAATTAACTTTCTGTGTCAACATGATCAGGCAATGGGGTGCCCGGATATTTGATCCAACAATATTAAACTGTGCCTTAGAGGACTTTCAGGGTTAAATCTATAACACGTTCAGGAAAGCAGACAGCCTGTCGTAAGGTAGACGGACTACATTTAGTCTCGGGCCTAAGGAAAGTGCAGGCTTGGCCCTTTCTTAGGTAGAAGGGATTCCCGCTGAATGCCTCCTAATTAGGTGTCATTCTTCACCCGGTATCAGCAGCAAGGAAACTTCCTGAGTTTCACACGTGCCAACCTTCCAAGGAGATGTTCATTTCTAGCTCACCGGCTGTAGATCTTGGGGTTTCTCAACCTCTGTCTTGTAAGTCAGTCCATTTGCTGGTCCTGTTCTTGTTTGCATCTGTGTCTCTGGGGAATGCACATCAGTACAACGATTCTATCAGAACACAGGATCTCTCTCTCTCTCTCTCTCTCTCTCTCTCTCTCTCTCTCTCTCTTCTATTTGTAACAGATGCTCACGATCTGTTATCCGAGGCTTTGTTCCGTTTACTTAAAATTTCAAGTTCAATCCCCAAGTTTTGACAACTTCCTCAATTATGAAATTTTGTATAAATCAGAAGCAACACTTCCCCCCTTGAATAACTCCTCATGAATATTTATAAGTTCAATTATTTCCCTTTAGATTTTTCCTTCGTGACTAATCTAAACAAGTTATGATGTCTCGTTGATGAAGACAGTCTCGAAGTCCTGTGGCCAATTACACCCTCCTGGGCAACATGGTTTGGGATTACTTAATATAGAAAACCCAAGCCCACTGGGTTGTTTAAGCTTTGCCCAATGAGTCAACTCTTCCAACTACAGCAAATCTGCGTTTTGTTTTCCTTTTTCTTCCTTTTTTCTCCTCTCTCTCTCTCCCTTTCTCTGATTCAAAAAAAGGTAAAGCTAGAACAACAGGATGTCTTGATTAGCCTCACTTGAGCCTAAGCCTCCAATGTCTAAGAGTCTACAAATACCACCAAGGAGAATGAAAATCTGCAGAGAATTTTACCTTAGTTGAAAACTCTGTAGTGAGTATTGCTGACTAACACGGACCAAATATACTCCCCAAACTAATGACACTAGAAGAAAAGAGAAAGAGGGAGAGAATGAAAAATATGCAAAAAGTGTGGGTTTTGCTTGTTTGTTTTTTATTTTTTTGGCTACCAGGCAACAGGTGGTATAGACAGACTTATCTCAGAGAAGAAAAGCAAACTTAAATGCAGTCTAGGAGGGTGGCTCAGTAGGTAGAACGCTTGCCTATTGTGAACAAAGCTCTCAGTTCCACCCCAGCACAGCATAAACCAGGCATGAAGACACACACCTGGTATCCCAGCACCGGGGAAGTGGCGGGGGTGGGGGCAGGAAAATCTAGAATTCCAGGGCATCCTTGGCCACATAGTGAGTTCCAGGCTAGCCTCGGCTAAAAAAAAAAAAAAAAAAATCTTAACAGATTCCTGCTGAAGAAGTTACTGTGTGCACTTGGCACACTTGGTGACCCATTTGGAGCCCATGAGGGTACTAGAGTTGAGAAGACAGAATTAAGAATTTGAGACAAGATGGTTGCAGTTCATGAACCTGAAGATGGAGAGGAGCAAAAGCCAGTAAGGAGCGTGTGACCTCTGCTTCAGTTCCTGCTGTCTCCAAGTTCCTACCTTGAGTTCCCTTCCTAATGCTATAAACTATAAAGTAAAAGAAACCATTTCCTTCCCTAGTTGTTTATGGTCATGTTTTTTTTTTTTTTTTTATCACAGCAACAGAAAGCAAACTAAGATGTTATTACAATGCCAGTATATTTGTTGTGGTTGCCTAGATTCCTCTGTATGTATACCTCATATTTGTATAAATACCACATGTTTCTTCTATTTATTCTTCTGCTGATAGATAAACAGGTTGGCTTTACTGTTTGGCTGCTGTACAGTCTCAGAACTCAATACAAATTCTCATTTGTTTATTCTCTTAGGTGTATGTTGAAAAGCAGACCTACCTACGGGTCATAGGTCAACTTTACATTTTAACCTTCGGAGTAACTCCCAAACTGTTTTCCTCAGTGGCCGTACCATCTTATACTCTTGTCAGAAACACATGGGTGTTTCAATTTCTCCAGGCAATTGACATTTATTATTTATTTATTTATTTATTTATTTATTTATTTATTTATTTTATTGTAATAATCCTAGGAGTAGTAAACTGATTCTCATCTCATCTGTTTTTCTTTTTAAGATTTTTATGTTTAATTATGTGTATATGGGGGAAGGTATGTGCAGATTAAGTACAAGTGCCCTCTGAGACAAAAGAGGACATGGTATGGCCAGGAACAGAAGGGAAGCTGGTTGTAAATACACAAGACGGGCGCTGTAAATCAAACTCGGTCCCCGGCAAGAGCACACCACGTTCATAATCACTGAGCTATCTCCCCAGGCCCCTCATTTTGGTTTTTGATTTGCCCCTCTAATGACTACGGACTTAGAGGAATCTCCTCACGCGTGGAGCAGCCGTTGCTCACGCAGTTATTTAAGAACCCAGCGTGACTGTAGAGCAGGCTGTCCTGTTCCTGCTGAGATACACGCGTGCTCTGCACACTCCGCGTGATAAGCACCTGTCAGTTCAGTTACGCGATTTCCAGGTGTTTTCCCTTCCTGCTTATTGTCATTTCCCTTCCCCGACCACTCCCTTCTGAGGTACAGAAATCCAATCATCTGTTTGCCGCTTGTGGTTTATCCTTACAGTGTCGCGCTTTTAACAACCCAAGTGGAGGATCACGGCCCCTCCCGATTCGTCTGGTTTCAGCCTTCTAGGTCTGTATTAACTGGTCCACTTTGAGTTCACTTTTGGCTATTCTGTGAAGAGGCTGCAGTTGAATCCTGTGAACGTTAGAAGGGACAAAGCACCCAGCCACCACGAAGTCAGTGATGATCCTGAACTAACCGGGCTTCCACATGCTCAGCCAAACATTCTCAAGCCCGTGACTATGGGAAGAGATCCCCGCCTATAATCCCAGAATTTAACAGGGCTGAGGCAGGAGGATCAGTCATCCTTGGCTAGTAGGCAAGTTTTACCACCTCAAAAAAGCTAAATAAGCATTAAATATTTGGAATTTAGGCCAGTGCAGTAAAATGATTGTATAATTCTATCACACACACAAAAAAAAACCAACAGGCTTTCTCTGTGTAGCCTTGGCTGTCCTGGACTCACTTTGTAGACCAGGCTAGCCTCAAACTCATAGAGACCCGTGCACCACCACGCCCACCTAAACCTAGCATTATTATACACAGAATTACATTCACAGGCAAAGACAGTATTCTTTATTCAATATCATATTGAGGAACACTGTAAAAAATAATCCCATTAATTTTTGTAAGAATTCAAAGTTTCACATACTAAACAATAAATTTTCCTTGGACATGTAAAAAGAGAGTTTTGTGTTGTGGGTTGTTATAGGAAAATGTAGCATTATCGAACAGTCATGTCAAGTGTCAGCGTAAAGCAATATTACCACATGGAAATGTGTCAAAGTGATGCATTTAATTATATGGAATGGGTCAGAGTAATCCAAATATCACCGTATGGAACAGGTCAGAGCAATGTAGTATTATCAGGACGGGTCGTGTGGAGGTTTTAATAAGAACGGCCTCCATAGCATCACATATTTAAATGCTTAGTCACTAAGAAATGGAATTGTTTGAAAGGATTAGAAGGATCAGGAAGTATGACCTTACTAGAGGAAATGTGCCAGGAGGGGTGGGATTTGAGGTTTCAAAAGGCCACAGCAGGCCCAGTGTCCCTCTGTCACTCTGCTCTGTCTCTCTGCTTAAGGATCAGGACATAGCTCTCAGCTACATCTCCAGTACCATGCCTGACTGACATCACGATAATGGAGCCTCTAAAACTGTAAGCAAGCATCTAATTAAATGCTTTGTCTTGGTCCTAGTGTTTTTTTAATAGCATTAGACCAGCGACTAAGAAAGACAGAGTAATAAAGTATTTTCCTGTGAAATGAGACAGGATAATTTACTATCATATAGAATATAGATGGTTTAGTTATCTGCAGCCTTTTGTTTTAGTGGATATTAGTAGAAAAAGTTTGAAGTACAGAACCTTAACACATGAATATATACAAATATATGTGTACACACACACACACACACACACACACACACACACACACACTTTTTGTTTTACTTTCTTTTCTCCCTTTTTGGGATACTGGCCAAAGGCTCAGTGTATTTTCCCTGCCTCCCTGGGCTTTCTCACTGTTTCCCTGAAACCCGTCTCTCCTTTAATCCATGTGTCTGCTTATACACCGCATGGCTTTCTGTCTTCCTTTGCCTTCTCCTGGCAGTGTAAAGGCCCGTCTGGCAGGAATCAATAGATCCTAATGAGACACTTGTGCTCCCCTCTTTGACCAACAGACTATTGAAAGAACGGACCCCATGAGATTAGAATTTCCCCAGTTATCTTCTTCTGGGAATAGAAAAGTCTATAAAGCCCGCAGGGTAGCTAGAGGAAGAACTTGCTTGCTGGAAGGGAGATTGACAGGTCAGGTGACCTTGCAGGAGAGACCTGTAGCAAAGACAGCGGGAAAAGGGAGACTACACCTGGCTAGACGGCTTCATTATCCAGATCGCTTACCTACATCTCACGTTCAAGGGTTTGAAGGGATTGCAGGATCTTTTGTCCCTCTTCTCAATGCTGTCACATCAAACACATTTCCTTATTACAATGTTCATTCTTAATTTGGCTCTCCTTAATTGGCTTAGCAGAGAACAAGTGACTGAACCTGGCTTGTTAGGGCACAGGCCTTGATCCCTAAGTCTGGTTACAGCAGCTACAGAGATGTACATCGTGTCTGCTGTATTGTTTTTCTCTTAAAGTCTAATAAAAGTGTCCTTGAGATGCCTTTTAATTCCCTACCTAACTTCATTTATTAAGGAGACTATGAGCCAAAAGGAAGACCTCAGGTTTTTTTGTTTTTGTAACACAGGGCAGTGTGTGTATGTGTCTATGTCTGTTTGTATGTCTGTGTGTCTGTCTGTCTGTGTCTGTGTCTCTGTGTGTCTGTGTGTCCATGTCCGTGTCCGTGTCTCTGTCTGTGTCCGTGTCCGCGCCTGTGTCTGTGTGAGTGGGACAGGGGTCTGGCCTGCAGGTACATGAGGGTAGGTCTAGAGGAGGACAGGCACACCTGGAGCCTTGGTTGTTCTTCTTTACAAGGTTTCCCAAATAGAGATATGTTAGGAAATCTAGTAACAATTCCCACTCTTGCCAAGTATCTGACTGGACAGACAACCCACCCCAACAGAAGAAAACAGAGATGTAACCAGATCCCAAGGTGTAAATTACTAACGGTCTTGGCATAGCCACATGATGTCATCTTGCAGGTGCGATAGTGCCTGACGGCTGTGCTGATGAAAGTACCACCAGTTCTTCTGGCTTTATTTATTTGGTGTATTTATGTGGTCTGGGTGAGTGAGCTTGACATGGTACACACAGGTAGATGTCAGAGAACAGATTTCAAGAGTTAGTTCTTCTTCCACCTTGGTGGTTCTAGGAATCCAACTCATTTCTTCAGCCTTGCCAGCAAGTGCCCTTACTACTGAGCCATTTCTCTGCCCTATCTCATTTCTTACCTCTATTATACATTTCCCCCGTATTTATGTTGTGTGTTCACGGGTGCATTCACAGCTGCGGCAGTCCTTGTGCCTGTGGGTATGGAAGCGCACCTGACAGTGACTGCCTATCTCGCTTACGGATGTGAATGGGTGTCTCACCTGTGTGCATAGCTCACAGAAGCTAGGATTCCCTGGAATGGAAATTTCAGATGATTGTAAGCTGCCATGTGGGTGCTGGGAGTCAAACCCAGGACCTATGGAAAAGCAGGCAGTGGTTTTATCCACCGAGTCAGTCATCTCTCCTGCTCCTAATCTCTCTTCACGGAGGCAAAGTTTCTTTCCGAGCCCTGGGCAGGCTGTTGTGGTTAGGATACTGAGCTAGCTGTCTCCACCTCTTTAGCCCTGAGATGCCTGGTAGGATCCTATGCTAACTGGCATTTTCTTGGGTTCTGGGATTCTGAACAATGTTCTCAGGCTTTTTCAGCAAGCACTTTACTCACTCTGCCATCCCTGAAACCCCATAATTTGTTAAAATACAGTTTAGGTCAACCTACATTTTGGAATGACAAAATAACGGAAAGACACAAACACATACACCAAGAAGTCATGCCTAACCATGTTCCTGCAAATGTTTCATCTGAAGGGAAGGCGTGAGCTTTGCACCAAGAGTGCTGCACGGTGGTGGTCCAGGAGGTGTCTGATGCATTTTAAGCAAACTTACGTCACTGAGCCTCTCGCGAGAGCTGCTCCGGTGGAAACCCTTGGATTCTCCGCTAGCGCTTTCGCTGTCACTGTCCCTGCAGCTGTTCTGTCCTGGCTTGAGCTGAAGGTAACAGAGAAAAAGCAAAACAGGAGAAAGTCAGAGGTGTTCGCACACATACGCCTCCTGGCTCATGATATTTGAACCCTGAGCCTTGCCAGTTTCATTTTCTGATCTTCAAGTCACGGTACTCCGTTGAAACTTATACAAAGTTTTCCTGTGAGTGTACATGTTTGAGTGTGTGTGTGTGTGTGTGTGTGTGTGTGTGTGTGTGTGTGTGAATGTGTATGTATCTCTGTGTATGTGTGTGTGTCTATGTGTATGTATCTCTGTATGTGTGTGTGTGTGTGTGTGTGTGTGTGTGTGTGTGTGTGTGTATGTGTGTGGACTCACACATGAGTGCAGGTCTATATGGAGGCCAGTAGAGGGCACCAGATCCCCTGAAGTTACAGGCGGCTGTTGTGAGCTGCCCAGTGGATGTGCTCAGAACCAACTTCAGATCCTTTGTTAGAACAATACATGCTGTTAACTACCTCTCCAGACCCATGTATTTAGGTTTTTGTTTCTCTGTTTTTTTACACATGATAATCAGGTATCCCAGAAGACTCAAAATTCACCATGTAATCCTTTCGTCTCTATTCCCCTTCTTTAACACCCTATCTATCTATCTATTCATTTATTTGTTGTCTTTTTCAGAGGATCTCATGTGGTTGAATGACATGGAACTCATTATGAATCTGAGGGTAACCGTCAACTGTCCTCCAGGCAGGCAGCAAGCATTACTACACCCGGGCTATGCAGTGCTGGGGGTTGAACACGGGGGCCTTGTGCACATTAAGCACTCTACCAGGTAAGCCATCATCCTAATCTTGTGGCATGGTAGCCTGACCGGCCTTCAGACCTCACTGAGGTTCATCTCCCCCACAAAGGCAACATCCCCTAACCCCCCCCCCCCCCGCCGAATGGAGCATTCTGACTTGCACCATCTCAATAAAGCCACTTTTTTTTTTTTAATTATTACTTTCTTCCAAACCCCCCTTTTCCCAGGAAGTCTTCTGTAACAGAGCTCAAAAAATAGTGCCAACTTTACTTTCTATCCTCCTGAGCCCTCTGTGGACTGCGTTTTCTACCTAACTAATGTGAAATTTATTAATTCTGCCCTAATTTGAGTGCAAGCTGCCTGGGGTGTTATAGGACAGAACGGCCTCTTTTGAAATGTTCGCCTTCTCACTCTTTGCAAAGCAATGGCTCGGGGGCTGGGATGTATCTCAGTAGGAAGGTTGTGCTACCACGCCAAACCTTTATCTTATCGAGTGAGCTTCACCTCAGCCCTGTGAACTACGATACATTAAAAGACATTACTTTTATTTATTTGTGTATGTGCACGTCATGAAGAAGGTACCCGTGCCTCAATGTGTTTATAGAGGCCAAAGGATAACTTGTGTGACTCAGTTCTCTGCATCAACCATGTGGGTGCCAGGAAGGAAACATGGGTCTTCAGGCTTGGTGAAAACTGCCTTTACCAGCTGAGCCCTCTCGCCCACCTTCATTCTTAGAGTGCAAGAAACAGTCCTGTTGTTGCCAGCACTCATACGGACAGCCAAGCCTGAGTGTGGAACACATGCCCTGATGTACAGGCAGCATCAGAACTCTTAGTCCTGACTGGCAATATAGTTCATTCATAGAATAACTGCACCAAAACCCAGAGTTTGCTCCTCTGCACTTCAGAGACCCTGCATGGTAACACACACACCTGTCATCCCAGGCCTGGGAAGAAGAGGCAGGCCTAATGATAGTTCAAGGTCATCCTTGCTACACAGTAAGCTCAAGAGCAGCCTGGCATACATGAGGCCCTGTCTCAAAAACCAGACAAGGTATATTATTTAAACTAATTCTTTCTTAATGGACAGAAAGAACCATTTCCACTTGGGGATGAAGAAACAGCAAACACTGAGGTCAGAGTTAGGCCAAAACCTAGGGCCCAAGCTCGTGATTCTATTGCTGTCTGCTAACTGCCTGAACACACAGGGCCCAGTTAGAGGTTCACACAGAACACACGAGTCACGATTCTGCAGTTTATTATGATTCCCTTTGTACTTCAGTACATCTGGGGCGATGCCTGATCTTGTGGACTTTCAATTCCCCAGAATCCATATGGGCAGAAGGAGAGAAACTGTTCCTGTAAGGTGTCCTAGAGCCACCAAGAGCGCCCACACGTACTCACAAATAAGCAATGGTGATTGAAAGAAAAGAATATCAAGAATATTCCTAATATACAACCAGCCTTGTAAAACCCAGGCGTTGCAACTAGCCCCCTTCTCCATGCTTCTCCATGAAAGGGGAAATGGTTTTATAACAAGGCTCACGACAGACTTCAGAGGCTCCGATGTCAATTATCTGACTAAATGTTGATCTGGGCTGAGGGCAGAACAGAAGGAGAAAGGCGAGGAATCAGCTTGCTTGCGGTCCCAAGGCCCTGACGGCAAACACACTTAAGTGAATTCTGTTTGGAGAACTGTACATAAAATCCACCCACCCCTCCACCCCCACCCCCACCCCAGGCTACCCCTTTTTCCTCCAAAGCCTGGCTCAAGTTTAAAGGAAACTTAGGATTTTAAGCTGTCAGCCAGCTCAATATTTCAAAGACACGGACTGACTACCCTGAGCACTAAAGCTAAACCACAAGATTTCAGCGACCGACGTGCTCACCCCTAATCCCACGAATATATTTTCAAGCTGGTATTTTCGGCTGCAACCCAGGGATCATTGGGGAGGAAGGTTAGCATAAGTAGCTGAGAAGCTGTAATCCTTCGCCTGGAATTCCTAGCTGTTACCTACAAGCAGGAGACGCCACAAAGGCCAGGTGCGAGCTTAAACGTTTAAAGACCTGAGAAAAATCAATCCGCTTGCACTGATTTGTCCCAACATCTACGGTGGCCAGCGCAGGAAAGCTTTTGCTGTAGCAAGGACAGTGAGAAATCTGCCTAGCATGCTTTACATTCTTGTGAGGGCCCATTCTCCAACTCCACTGGCGGCACCTGAACTAGACCAAAGTAAACAACGTGAGGGCGGGAGTATCTGGCACCTGGTGGTGGTAATTCTATCAACACAGTTATCTTTTATAAAACATAAGACGCCGAGTTTTCTTTTCATTAGATTTCATCGTGGAAAATGCGCTCTCTGTATAGGGTCACCGTGTTCTTGGGAGTGTGTCAACTGTTATTAAAGGCGGGAATGGTTAATCTTCATTGTCAACTTACTGGGCTTTAGAACTGGGGGACAAGGCCGTGAGCGTGCCTGCGAGGAGTTGCTGGACTGAGTTAACTGAGTTAGGGAGTCCTACCAGTAACACCAGCCGTGGAATGAATAAAAAGAAAAATGAGACGGGGCTGGTGTGATGGCTCGGTCGGTAAAGCACTTGGCATGCAAGCACGAGGACCTACAGTTGGATCTGAAGCTAGGCACGGGACATGCCCTTCCAATTCCAAGGCTATGGATGCAGAGCTGGGAGGATCACTAGGATTGCCTGGATAGGCAGCCTGGCCAAACCAGCAGGTTCTGGGCTCAGTGAGAAAAGGAGAGGGGGAAAGAGAATAAACAAGAAAACTCTGCAACTAGAGAGATGGCTCAGAGTTTGAGAGCCCTAGGTGTTCTTTCAGAGGTCCTGAGTTCAATTCCCAGCAACCACATGGTGGCTCACAGCCATCTATAATGAGATCTGGTGCCCTCTTCTGGCCTGCTGGCTCATATGCAGGCAGAATACTGTATAAATAATAAATAAATTTTTTTTTTTTAAAGAGAAGAAAACCCTGAATATTGTTTTGGTGATATACCTATAAACATTTAAGGTCAATGACTTGGGCACTGTTGGTCTCTCAGAAACTGAAAATTACAAAACTGCTTCTACTTGGCCAACAGATACATGATTCAGCATTTAAAGTGGTCCAATGGACTTCAGAGTATTGAAAGGGTAGCGGGTTAATAAAATGAGGGGAGGAAACTGAGCCAAGATCGATCTCACTGTATAGTTGTGTACATGAACAAGATGGGATTAGGCAGTCAGCACTATCTGACTGATTCCGACAACTACAGCAGGTAGGGTGGAAGTTCCAGCATGCATCGGGGGATCACAGAGGCACAGTACAGAAAGTGCACAACTTCCATAACAAGTACGGTGTAGAGACAAAGCTCTCACCCCAAAGGGAACGAGACACAGTTCGTTCCAGAGCCAAGCGTGGCTGACCACAGGCTGGACACAGATTTAGGTTTCCATGTTCGCATTCCCTGTTCCAACATGGTTAACAGTTTGATGAAGACTTTATTGGAACAGATCAAAGAAGGTGGAGACACAAAGTACTTTCCAAGTACGCTTGGTAGAAGCCTCAAGTAGATGCTTTAGAGCAAAGCAGAGAAATCTCAACTATTGGCCTAGGATGTCTCCTGAATGGGTCCTTCGTCTGAATTCGTAGAAATGAGAGATACGCTTGTACATTCCAAAGGATTTACCTAGTGCTCGGAAATTTAGAGAGGACACAGACGCAGAGGAGAGAAGTCAGTGGCCACCGAGGAGGCAAGAGATGGGCCAGGATGATTTGGCTCTGGACTTACAACACCCGTCACCTCTCCACGTGGCTGACGTTCTAATCAGTTAAGCAGAGGGTTCAGCGGAAGCTGCTGTTGTTTCCAGACACCTTCCCTTCACACAAGCGGATTCAAGATAAACCAAGAAGGGAAGAAAGAGCTGAAAAGTCAGGCGAGACACCTCTGCAAAGAGTGGAACATTGCTAAACTTACAGATAATTAAGACTAGCTAAGTTCTGATACTAAGGAAGTTGGGTTTTTGTTTTTGTTCCTGTTTCGTTTGTTTTGGTGTGAAGTAAAAAGTCACAGCCTTTTAGATGTACATTTGCAACATTTATGAATGGGGTCCCTTGGTGTGTGGGCTGCACTTCTCAAACACATCAGGAGGTAAGGGGCACATCAGGAGGTAAGGGGAGCAGGCCCTCTGAGGGAGGACAGGTGGAGCGGGAGTATCTAGGACTTAACTGTTGAGGTTGCACCATCAAGTTTCACTATCATCTCTACTTCCATACTGAGTGCGTGCGTGCGTGCGTGCGTGCGTGCGTGTGTGTGTGTGTGTGTGTGTGTGTGTGTGTGTGTGTGTGTGTGTGTGTGCACGCATGCGCACGCGCGCGCGCACGCTGAGTCAGGGTCTCAAACTCACTATGTAACCAAGGATGATCCTAAACTGATGATCTACTCACCCAAAACACCACAAGGGCTGGGATTAAAGCTGTGCAGCACAATGTCTGTGGAGTATGAAAAGCTTTTAAAATCTAGTACAATCAAAAAAAAACTTTTTTTTTTTTTGTATAATCATCTAGTGTACAGAAAACACATTAACTCACTGTCTCACCCTGTTTTAAAGAGTTCTTTTGCTATCATGTGTATGTGAGTGCGTCCAGCTGTATGTCTGCACACGTTCACATGGGTACCCATGGAGGCCAGACGAGGGGTTTCAGATCCTCCAAAGCTGGAGATACAAGCACTTGGGAACTACCTCATATGGGTGCTAGGCACTGAAATTCAGCCCTCTGGAAGAGGAACAAGCATTCTTAACTCCTGAGGCATCGCTCCAGCCCCATGTCACTTTTAATCCAGAAACCGAGAGTAGTATAGAATGTGTTATGATATAAAATACTTGGGCTGTCAGCTATCAAAAATTGTATGATCTGAACGTTGACACCAAGTTTCTTTCCAACTTGCCATAGTTTTGGACTGAGTTCATTTCAAATCAGATCAAAAATAAAAGTCTCATTACAGTGAGGGCTCGTCCTCCGTCCACAGCCATGTTTTTTTTTTAAGTTATGTAGTATTCAACTCGCCATCGGTGAAGGGTCATTTGATGGCAGGCTGCATCACCCCTGTGGAGATAGAGTGCTGTGATTCCTGTTGCAAGTTCTGTGATGGATCCTTTTTAAAAAATTTGAAGACATTTTAGTATGGGGAGGTTAAAATGTAGGTTCTGGGATGTCAAAATGTAGGTTCTAGGATGTTTCTGATACTTGGTTACAGAACTCTACCTCCCCAAAATACATAAGTACAGACCCAACCCTCAGTACACCAGATGGGGGACTTCACTTATTGGAGCAGTAATATTCAAAGAAGGCTGCTGGGGTGGCACTCTGGGGTACCAGTGTGTCCTCCAAACTTCCCTTGGTGGGAGTTTAATCATCGGAGCGATACTTTTGAAAAGTGATGTCATGGTTTGAGTGACATGTGTCACCCATAATCTCTCCTATTTGAACACTTGGTCACCGCTTGGCTGTACTATTTGACGAGATAACGCAACCGTCAAGAGGTAGAGCCATGAGGGAGGAGGTGTATCACTTGATGTGCCTCTGAGGATTCATAGCATCTCCTCACCTCCCTTTCTCCGTCCCTGCTTCCTGTTCCTGTAGCCATGTCTTCTCCATCATATGGACTCCACACTCCTCTGGCTCTGTAATCCAAAACGAACCCTTTTCTCCTTAAGCTGCCTTTTGGTCACGGCACGTTAGCAAGGCAATGGGGAAAGTAACTGATGCAGGTGGCGAGGGAGCGAGGAGGGCTCTTCATGGATGGAATAACCTCACCCATAGCCTGATTGATACAGTTACTGCTGGAGTGGGTATGCTGCAAGGTCAACCCCTCCAGCCCTCTATTCTCTCCATGGCTTGCTCTCATTCACTTCCACATGTTAAGACATAACCGAGGGCCCTCACCAGTCACTATCCCCATGTTCCAACACTTCCCGCCCCCGCAGAACCATGAGTCTAGTAAGCGCCCATTGATGGCTATTAGTCTGCTTTACGGAATTACTTGCCCTGCCCCCTTTTCTCTCTCTGTCTCTGTCTGTCTCTCTGTGTCTGTCTGTCTGTCTGTCTGTCTGTCTGTCTCTCTCTCTCCCTCTCTCTCTCTCTCTCTCTCTCTCTCTCTCTCTCTCTCTCTCTCTCTCTCGGTCTCTCTCTTTCTCTCTTGGTTTTTCATGACAGGGTGTCTCTGTGTAGCCTTGACTGTCCTGGACTCACTTTGTAGACCAGGCTGGCCTCGAACTCTGTTATTACTTTACAATAGAAGAAGACAGACTAAAACAAGCACATAAGAGGAGTCTGTTCTGACCAATGTCCCAATAAGATGAAACCAGAGCAGCCTTGAGAGAGATGCCAGGATCCTCAAACACAGAAGAAGAGGCCATGAGAGGGCACTTGAAGAAGACAGTCCCCTACAAGACCTGCAGAGAGGCCCACAGGATAGCCAGCCAAATGGGGAAAGCCTTGGCATTTTTCCTTTTATTTTATTTTATTTTTTTTCTTTTTGGAATCCTAGGGATGGAGCTCTTACATGGGCCAGGCAAGCTTTTTACCACTGAGAAGTATCATTAGCTTCAACATTGGAATGCCAGCCTCCTGAGCATGAAAATGTAAAATCCTCTTAAGATATAGACTGTGCTATTTCTTACAGCACCTCTATTGCTAGCGGATGGAGGCAATCCTTCTCTTTAGGAGAGAAACAGCCGGGTGTCATTCTTCCAGTCATAAAGGATAAGAGAATAAAACAAAAACAAACAAGCCTAGCTAACTGTACATTCCTTTTCTTTTTGTACTAGAAAGGCATCGCACCTTTCTCTCCCTGTTTGACCTACATCAATGAGGCTTTTGTCCCTGCATTGCCCTAAGACTGCTTCTATCAAGTCCCTCAACATGTGGTGGCGCACGCCTTTGATCCCAGCACTCGGGAGGCAGAGGCAGGCAGACAGCTGTGAGTTCGAGGTCAGCCTCGTCTACAAAGTGAGTCTAGGACAGCCAAGGCCACACAGAGAAACCCTGTCTTGGGGGGAAAAAAAAGTCCCTCAACATTATGCCAAAGGCATTTGCCAGTGCTCAGAGCAGATCAAGGGGCTCCAGCACTCTGCCTAATCTGTTAAAAGTAAAATCAAGTCAAGTAATGATAAATAAAATCTGTCTGTCTCCCCCACACTACTTAAGTGACACCAATAACTAGGCTGTAGTTGAGAATTCTATTCCCTGGCACGGACCGTCTCAGTCGGTATAGGTCTTTGGGGCGGGAGAGAACCTATACCCGACTGAGACAGTCCGTGGCAATTCTCCTTGTTTGTTTTTGTCTTGTGATTTGAGACAGGGCCTCATGTAGCTCAGGCTGGTGTCAACTGGCTAATTTCGTCTTGACCCGCTTGTTCTCCTGACTTTAGCTTGTGAATGCAGGAACTGTAGGCGTGTACCACCACACCCAGGTTGTGAGGTGCAGTGGATGAGACCCAGGGCTCCACGTGCCCACAGCACTGAGTCCCATCCCTGACCTTGAATTGTAGCAACGTAGAAGACCATTCCCTAACCACTGCCAGGGAAATCTTGCAGTTCTGCCACATAGCTGAGGAAGCTTCACCAGATAGCATGCCTTTCAGGTCAGTCCACATCAGCCAATATTCTTACAGGCTTTAGGCATGTGCCTACTTTGCTGCATGCACTCTGTTCTTGCACGGATGGACGTAGGGCTCTGACCCTGATGCCTGGTTGATGGTGTCTGGACTGGAGGTTCCGGGTCTTAAAAGGCTATGTTTCTGGGATGTGTCAATAAGCTGACTGACAGGTAAATGAAGAGTGGTGTACGCTAGTTAACTCGGTCCAATTCTCCATCCTTCCTAATGCACAAGAATGGATTTAACTTCTGGAAACAGTGATCACGTGTAATTTAAGTTATTTCAAAGAGTCGGGTATAGTTAAAAATAAAAGGAAAAGTAGTATATAATTACTGTTAGTTTAAGAAATCATCACTCTGGCATTTAAGACTTGTAAAAGTACTTGTTCTGCAAAAGGTCAAAAACCACTAAGAGAAGCTAATGGTTCTCTAAGAATTGTCTGTGCTTAGTGACAAGATTGCCACTTTAATCATTTAGATGCTGTGAAACATTTAAGAGTCCTATTTATTTTACTAACAGGTTTTTTTTTTTAAGAAAAAAAATTTCTTGTTTTGCTATAAAACAAACCAGCTGTAATTTTTCTTCTTATATGTTTTAAAATGGTAGAAACGTTAAAAAACTAGGGACTACAAAGTGGAGATATAGCATATGTGAGTCTCCAGAGTCAATCCCCTGCACCATGAAAAAGAACAACTAAAAAATTCTGTTTATGGGGCTGGGGCTGGGTATCTTGGTTAGAGTCTTGCCTAGCATACAGGAAGCCCTGTGTCCCAACCTCAGTACGATATATGCCAAAATAGTCTTGGTAGCATATTCTCTTTTTTGTTTGTTTGTTTTCCAAGACAGAGTTTCTCTGTGTAACACCTCTGGCTGTCCTGGAACTAGCTCTGTAGACCAGGCTGGCCTTGAACTTACAGAGCCTCTGCCTGCCTCTGCATCCCAAGTACTGGAATTAAAGCCATGTGCCACCGCCACCCGGCGGCATATTCTTGTAATCCCGGCATTTACTAGGCAGAGGCAGAAGGATCACAAGTTGCAGAGCATCTTTGTCTACATAGCAAGTTCAAGGGCAGCTTGACCTATACAAGATCCTGTCTCCCCAAAAGTAAAAGTGCGTCATCAAATACTAGTTGCTCAACATTAATAGCAATACTTACAAAAGTAACTCAATTGGTTATATAAATAAACTATAGTCTTAGGGGGAAAAAATTAAAGCCAGATGGAGCTAGTGGAAGACATTTTTCCTGTCATGTTATAGATGCAGTTTACATGACTCCTGGTACGCAGAGTTCTCAGGGCTGGGATGTCCTCTCAGGAACAAGACCACTAACTGAATTAACTCTACGGGTAGAAGGGGTCTTCTGCATGACCTATCTTACTAGCGTGGAATCTGAGGGACCAGCACCATAGGCTCGGGGTTTAACCCAGTTCACTGCCACACACAGTGATGTCTTACTGTTTCAGAAGATGCCAGGTTAAGAACCACATACCAGTTTTAACCTACGTAAAACATGTAGAGATGAGGATAAGGTAACTTTAACTTAGAGGATAGAGAGATAGAGGAAGTTTAAATACTTGGGTTTACTTTTCCCTCCTGTTGCTGTAATGAAATACTTTGACAAAGGCAACTCAAGGGGGCAATAGGTTTATTCAAATTTACCATTCAAGAGTCTGTTCCATCGTGGTGGGGAAGGAAAGCTAGTAGGAGCCGGAAGGAACTGATGACACGGTGCCCACAATCAGGAAACATACCATGCTAGTGCTCAGCTTGCTTTGTCACGATTATATCTAATCCAAGACCTCCTAATCAGGGTCTGGTACTGCCCACAATTAAAATGGATCATATACCAGCTGATATAATGGAGATAACCTCCCACCACCCCCAACCCCCTTAGGCAGGCAGCAGGGACCTGTCTCCCTGGCAACTCAAGATTTTGTCAAGCTGATAACTAACACCAGCCATCATGCATGGAGATCCATAAATGTTCCGGGTACCACTATCCTTCCCAGTACACATAGCATTTTAATGGAATGGGAAAAGATTGACAACAAGCAGAAGTCCCAGCTCTCATTATGATTTTAGCTGATCTGCACGAATTCCTAAGAAAGTTGTTAATATTCCTACCTAAGCTCAAAGGTGGGGAGAAAAGACAAATATGTCTTTTCTATGTAGGGCCCTTGGAAACAGTAATTGGGGTCGTACATAGAGAGGGCACTTGTTCCCGACTTGTGGCCGTTAACTGCAGCCATGGCGACATTAGTTAGTGGAGCTCTTCAGTTTGAGGGCAAGAGCAGTACATGACTTCCTTTCCCGTTATGTTGATAAAACACCCTGACCAAAAGAAACTCAGGGGAGCAAGGGGTGACTTCATCCTATAGGTCACACACAGTCCGCCACTGAGGGAAACTAAGGCAGGAACTCAAGAAGGAGAGAGAGAGCAGATGTGGGGAGTCAATGTGTTAGCTCACAGGCCCAGGACTAGCTTGGTTCCTAAGATGACCTACCCAGGGGTGGTGCCGCCCACCAGAGGGCTGGATCCACCTACCCCCTAGGCTGTATCAAGTTGCCAAAGCTAACCAGGACAGGCAGGATGCGCCAACGCTTGGTGCTCAACACAGGGGTCAAGGCTGACGACCGACAAGAGCCCACTCCCTGCTCCTGAAACAATGCAGATACCACAGAACCGCAGTGTCACCCAAAATATCACACAGGCTTCACGCAATCAAAACAGGAAGAGATGCATCTACCCGAATAAAACAAATGACACTGTTGTGAATGACTTCTGCGCACCACAACATGTATGCATTGGGGAATACCTCTCAACTGACAGGCAGAGGAACCTGGCCACAGAAAGAAGAGTCTAGGTGAAAACAAAACAAATAAAACCCTGCAGAATATGAGCTGAATCTCGCACCAGGCAGCACCTTCAGTTTCCCAGAGAAGACACAGAGGACTGTAGGAAACAATGGGTACCTTTAAACTTAAAAAAAAAAAACAAAACAAAACAACCAAAATCTCAGTTTTCTCTCCTTTGGGACTCTCTATATTGTCTAACCTCTAGACTGGAGCGATGGTTCAGCAGACCCAGGTTCAATTCCCAGCACCCAAATGGCAGCTCTCAACCAGATCCATGGGATATTCTGCCCTCTGTTGGCTGGTGTGGGTACTGCATGCATATAGTGGTTTTTGCATACATGTCCTCACACCCTACACATAAAATAAAATTTAAAAGCCTAAGCTGCCACTGAACTTCAAATACACCAGCCTCTACCTTCCAAGTGCCAGCATTTCATGCGTGCAACACCACACCTAAGGTTTATACAGTGCTGAGGGTAAAACCAAAGGTCTCATAAATGCTGGGCGAGGCCTCTACCAAAGGAGCCAGAGCATTAGATGCTCAGTCTTGATGTTGAATAAACAGTATGTGTGAGAGTGGACTGACAGCTTCACATAAATCAACCAGTAACTAGCACTGTGGTCCTTCTCGCTGCATCATGGGAAGAAGAGTTAGCTTGGCTTCTAAGTCTTAGACTCTCTACAAAGAGGAGAAAGAGAAAAGGGCAGGGGGACGGGGAACAAAAGAGAGCAGGAGAGGATATAAAATACCCGTGCCAGATTTATATATACATATTTTTAGAAAACGACAAATCAGCTATTCAAAGCATGGGTGTGCTTTAAAATTCTTTGCTTCCCATTCCAAATTCCCAATACTCCAGACGGATCAAAGTTTTACAGATTATTCCTCAAAAAAGAGAGAGAGAGAAGAAACACAAATTAATAACTATTTAAGCATTCTGTTTCATCATGATAACAAACAGATGGTTTTAATATTCTAGAGGCTAATTCCTGAACAATTAAAAACACAGCAAGACATTAACATCTAATGAAACATTTTAACTACCAGTGTATGCATCTGCCATTAATTCCCACACAGTGAGGTCTTGGATCTCCTCAATCTGTTCTTTATTAAGGAAAGTTTCTCCACTCTGAATTTAGTGAAGTAGAGAATTAACAACTGTTTGTAATCAGCAATCAGCAGGATATTTCACCAACGTGTGCTGAAGCTGCGTATGCTACCAGGCTTAAATTTATTCTTACGGCGGCTTTGATGTACACACACTTTCAAGTTAACAGAATCAACTTTCCAATTGAGAATTCTTCCACCCCCCCCAAAAAAAAAAATGAAATGAAATGAACGTAGGACCAGCTTTGATGTGCAACAAAACCCCTCACTGAGTTATGACCAAAAAAGATGTGTGCACTGAGTAACATAGCTATTAACTTGTGATCCGAATTGCCCAGAAATTGCCGACAGTGCGACTTCTAGCACTGGGGTGTGTGGGAAGCCAAATATCACAAGGAAGAAGACTAGGGCATGCTACGTCCTCACATGCCGAAGGTTAACACAGGCCGGCCAGTTACCATTAAGCTGCCTTCATTTTTGTGCCAATGTGAACAAATTTACTGCACCTCCTGAAACAGGATTTTTTAGTAACTGCAAATCTGCAAGTAAGTCATTTAATCTTAATATTTATTTTAGAGTGTGTGTGTGTGTGTGTGTGTGTGTGTGTGTGTGTGTGTGTGTATTTGTGCGTGCGAGTGCAGTGCCTTCCAGAGCCAGAAGAGGGTGTGAGATGTTCTCAGGTTCAAAGCTACTGGCAGCTGATATCCACGCAACATCAGTGCTGGAAAAAAAAAAAAAAAATGGGTCCACTACAAGAGTGGCATGCACTCTTTCACAGCTGAGCCATAATTCATCTGACAGAGTCTCTGCGTAAAATTTTGAGAGATGCCTAGACATATGAGGGTCCCAGTTAAAATACTCCAGAAAGGAGCGGAAAGCTGAGTCTAGAACACACAGGTCCCTCCCTCCCAACTGCCCATGCTGTTGTTTACCATTTTAGGGCTAAGCGGGGTTAAACAAATTCATACCTGGCATCTGAATACAGGCTTTCTTATCCCAGACTCTGAGTCACTCCCAAAGCATTGTGCTGTCATCACAGGCAACATCGTAATCAACAGGCAAGTTAACAACCAAGTGCAGCAGCTTGCTTCTCAGGGTAAACCGTGCGTAGTGGTTTTCGAGTTAGCGGGCAAACATTGATGGTAAGCAATCACAAAACGAGATAAAGTCACTACTGCAGATTTGCAATGGAGCAAAAGAAAACTGCACACATATATACTGTTAGTGTGTGCATATGTGTGCCTGTGTCTGTGTGTTTAAAGACAAAGGACTTAACTATGTACTCCTGCCTAGCCATCAAAGCAAGATGTTCCTGCCACATCCTTGCTGGTGCTGCAATTACAGGTGTCTGTCACCATGTCTGACAATTATATCACATAGCTTGATTAGCAGTATTAGGATAATGTCAACTCTGAATGATGGATACACATGATTTGATGGGATTAGATCTTAATATATAAATATTAATTATGATAATATAGAAAGTAAATTGAATGATATTGTCTCAATTTCTTCAGAGAATGACTTAATAACTAAAGATTTGGGTTCTCATTTTTTTCCCTACAGAATGGTCTCCATGCAGAGCAAGCTGGCCTTAAACACATGGTAATCCTCCTGCCTCAGAATCTCAAGTACTACGACAATGCGTATGGCCATCAATGAGTTCTTCAGCTGAGATTTGTTGAGTGGGGGAAGGCACATGCTGAGAGGGCAAGCAATTAAGAGTAAACTTTCCTCATTTGTTTCAGTTACCTGAAGAAATAAATTGGTATAAAATAAAAAGATGGGGAAAAATATAATACCATCAATTTTATTTCTTACTCAAAATGTGTGATTACTGACTCTTCACTAGTTTGTGACTCCGGCATTACGGGAAGTCAGTATCTCCCTGTCTTAGGAGGAAGCATCAGGCCCTCCTTTACACGGTACTAGGGATAGGACCCAGGGCATCATGCAAGCTTTGTGAGCCCTCTACCAGCTGAGCTACATCCCAGGCTCCACATGTGTGTAATTCTCAATCCCCAAAGACACATTTTAAAAGTCATTTTAAAGACCCAACCTCCACCATTTTATGTGGGGAGGGGAACCGCACCATTTTCTTTCTTACGTTTTATTTATTTTTTGGCAGTTCTTATGAAAATTCATAAGCCAGATGGCATTCAATAAATGTAAAGAGCTCAAGAATTTGGTTTTATAGAAAAACATCAATTAGCGTAGGAAAATTAGCAATTAAGCAATCATTATACAACATATATCAATATTACTAACGAGTGCACATATACACTAAAATTCCGCATGAACTCTTTTAGACGCAGACAGATCTGGGGCAACGCTGCTCTCGCCGAAAGGCTTACCTCATCACAGCTGTCTTTTGGTTTCACACTGTATTATCTTCCTGTTACACCAATCTCTCTGGATCTCCTCAGCTATTGACCTCTGACCCGTATCGTTTGCTACTGCTTGCTATTTAAAACTTTGAAACCTTTCACTTTGTCTCTACACACAATTTAGTTTTATCCTTTTAAATAGAAGAGTGGGATGGCCATCAAAGCTCTCTAAGCCCGCAGACTTCGTGGTCAGAGCTATGGGTTAACTGAATGACAAGTTTCATCCATAAAGGATTTAAGATCTATTTCTAGAACATGCCCCTAACTCACACTGATAATGTGTGCAATGGTTATCGCCTCTTATTTTGGCCAAATCTCTCAATGACGGTGAGACTCTTCAAATTCAAATGGCGTTACGACTAATGCTAATAAAAAAAATGTTTAGGAACTGGGAACACGGCTTAGTTAGTAAAGACCAAGTTCCATAAGCATTGAGGACCCGAAACCAGATCCCCATCAGACATGTAAACAGCCAAAAGAGGTCGCGCATGCCTATAACCCTAGTGCTAGGGAGGCAGAGCCAAGAGGATTCCAGGATCTCATCTGTTAGCCTAGCCTACTCTATAGTCAGTGAACACCAGGTCCGGAGACACCTTTTATATATCATGGACTGTGAAAGAGAAAGATATCCAGTGTCAACGTCTGGCTTGTATAGGCCCTCTTGTGCTCTCACACATACACCACACGTACATTCATACCTACACGGGCGTGCATGCACACGCACACGCACACACGCACACACACACACAGACACTATAATTATATATTAAAAGAAATAAAAAAAGGTGGTAGTGTACAGATATATGTCTGAAATAATGAATACCAAACAGGCGAAGAACTAGTTATTGGGACAACTTTAACAATGAGGACTCTGAAGGCTAATGCCTTCTACAGCTCTGGCTTTACTGTTCAAAATATAAATTTATTTGCCACATTTACTTATGTCCCTCTAACCAACTTTGTAGTGATGCTTTGATGCCAGCAACATGCTTTTTAAGGTATAATTTCACTAGAACACACATTATGGCTGCATGTGTAAGAAATCAGGGGATGAATACGGAAAAAAACAAAAGTTTGTGCCAATTACTCTCTATTCTGTTTTCCTACCTGTTCAGTGGGGGGGGGGATGGAGGTGGGGAGGGGGGGACATTTAAACTAGAAGCAACATAGGGAGAAGAAAGGTTTATCCTTGCAAATCCATCGGTGAGGGAAGCCGGAACAGGAACTTCCGGCAGGAACTACACAGGAATCATGCTTGCTGGCTCACTGACTCACAGGCAAATAGTTATCTTGGTTTCTTATAGATCCCAGAACCACCTGCCGAAGGACAGTGCTGCCCACAGTGGGCTGGGACACCCCTTATCAATTAGCAATCAAGATAATCACCTGTGAGCATGCCTACACATTAACCTGATAACGGCAACTACTCAACGGAGACTCTTTTTTTCTGTGATCCTCGGCTGTGCCAGATGGAAAGACAATGCTAACTACGACATCATTTTTTAAAAAATTCCTTATATTCTGAAAGCTAATGTTTGCTACACAGAAACTCAAAAGTAGTATCAAATGAAAAATTTTAAAAATCGGACTTTTCTAGATACATCTCGAAATTTAATTACACTCACAAAATAACTGCCATCCTGCACTAAGAAGGGTCACTAGTTTGAGATTATACGTACTTTTTCTAACCTACAAATATAAACAGGTTGGACATAAACTCTGTGAGCATGCATACACATGGGCATTAGAGGTCAACCAGAGATGTTGTCCCCAAGGAGCCATCCACCTTGTATGCTGAGACAATGACTCTCACTGGACCTGGAGCTCACGAAGTAGGCGAGGCTGGCTGGCCAGTGAGCTCCAGGCAGTGTCCTGTCTTCACTTCCCAGCTCTGAGATTACAAGAGTGTTACCACCACACATGGCTTTCTGAAGCTATCATCGTATTGACTTCTCAGTTAAATGATAGGCAAATAAATGTGTGGCCCATAAAAACACTCTGCACACACAAACACAACACACACACACACACACACATACGTCAACACACACTCCCTTCTACCACACAATGTGGTGTTGTCTACATTTGGTCTTGGTTTTAAGTCCATGATTTCTTCTTCAGCATAGCTGGTGTCGGCAGCGGCAGCCTCTCTCATAATTGTCTTGCTTTCTGTAACTTGGTCCCTCACAAGCCTGGGATTCTCCAAATGGGGCTGGATCGCTCACCCCAGGGCCCACACTGTCCGAGCCTCCCAAGCACTGGGATCACAAGTATATTACCAAAGGTCAAACTCTTGTCAGGCAAGCATAGCGCTTTATTGACTAAGCCACCTTCCCAGTGCTCTTTCTCTTTACTTTAAAGATACAACCTGGGAGAAAGAGACTAAGAGAGGGAAGAGGAAGAGGTACGGGACAGAGGGAGTTAAGATTTGAGATTTGTTTTCAGTAAATGTTAGTGAAGTTATAAAAATAGCCAAAGACCTGGCCTTCATCCATGGATCCCATGGTTCAAAAGTACCATGAAAGGATGTACAAGTACTTACAAGCAGATTACAAAAAAAAAAAAACAAAACAAAAAAAACTGGAGGTGGGACACACAAAACATAACAGATTACAACCTGTGGATTGATAAGGTCACAGGGCTAAAAGGAGACATGACCTGAATACCAACTGTGGGAAATTAAAAGTAAAACCAACCTTTTCCCTAGCTTTTCCCTCCCTCCTCCTAATCTTCCTTTTTCCGTTTTGAATTAAGACAGAAAACCTGGTGCAACCCTAGGCTGTCAACCGACAGTACCTCACAGCTAGCCATGGCAACAGCTGCAGTGCTTGGCTGTAATAAACTGGTACAATTTAATAGCTTTTATTGTTCTGCGGTGGTGTCTGAGCATAGCTGCTCTCCCCTCTTAGGACTCCAGGGCCCCGCAAGGGCAGCAATGAGAGGAGATCTCATTTACCTAAAAGCACTTATAAATTTTTAATTTGCTTTAACAAGTAAATTAACAAGTCCCTCATTCAGGCAAGTTTTATGGCTTCTTGCCACTTGGGAAAGGCTGTAAAAGTTTTATAGATAATCCAGAGCTACTGAGACTGCTCATAATAAATTGTCTGTTTCCTGTTATTTTATCAAATCATTGGGCTTCTAATGACTTAAAGTCACAGTTTCCTTATATTCTGGCTTTTTATGAGGCTATATTTATAAACTCCAAAGAATACCTTAAATTATACTAGGCCCTTGCTAATCATTACAAAGACTTTTTTTTTTCCTTTTTAAATGGAAGCTTACCTTCAGCTCAAACCTGGCTAATAAACATGGTGACATGTTTTGAAGGCAGGATGCTGATTGTACACATCATTTAAGGGACTTCCTGGGCCAGACTTTCCATTAGCAAATAAACTGGGGAATCTGCAACCTGGTGCGCTCTGTATAGATGCACCCAATGCACAATGGAACTTTTTAGAACACTGTATTTTATCTAGTGGTGAGCAGTGTGAGGGATATAAGTAGTCACCCTGGTACAAGCACTGGACCCCGTATGCTATAGCACCATGCTAGGTAAAATGTGCTCACTGGTGAAACACTGGCATGACTGTTAGAGGGCAAACCAACTGCTTCTGATTTGCCTTGAGTTCTGCTCCTCAGGAGGGAACAGATTTCTGGTACAGTATAGGTCAAGAAACCCCAAGGTTGAGTCAGTGTAGGCCCTAAGGAGGAACTTACACATGATACAGAAGCTGTGGTCATTTGGAAAAGATAAAACCAATCAAAACTCAAACACAAAGGGAAAAAGGAGGGTTTCTGGCAGCCAGCCGTGGATGGTGAGCTATTAGTAGTGATTGCTGTCCATTAGGGGAGAGTCCCCTGGCACCCTCTTCCCTCCCCCCATTTTTTTTGCAGGGGTGTGTGTGTGTGTGTCTGTGTGTGTGTGTGAGTGTGTGTGTGTGTGTGTGTGTGTGTGTGTGTGTGTGTGTGTGTGTGTGTGTGTTTTGGATACCAGCAGATTGATTATGCCTCAATGACTCCATAACCATACACACCCAGGAGCAGTATGTTATACAAAAAGCAAAAATAAAGAAGCCTAGTGTTTGTTTGTGATTTGGGTCTGAAATATTCTACACATGCTCCTGGTTTGAATGCATGTTCCCCAGCAGACGGTGCTCATGTGGTAGGCTGTGGAACTTGCGTGAAGTGGAACACCGGGCACAGGTATCTTCCTGGAAAAGAGAAACTTGATGGTTATAGTTAGGTCTGCGTTCTAGCCATTCTCTGATTCCTGATCCGCCACAGTGTGAACGGCCACTGCCATCCCTGCCTGCTGCCATGCCTTCGCCTCTGGCACAGACTGAAATATCCAGTCCTACGGGCCAAAATGCAACCTTCCTCCTTCAAGTTGCTACTGTTAAGAACTGTGGTCACGGCAACAGAAAAGTAAGTAATATGGGCTGTTAGGGGAAAGTTACCACTCACTGAGAAGAGAAGGGACAGATAGAAGGACCTTACTCAAAATGCTTTAGAACGAAGTATGGCAGCACACACCTATAACCCCAGAGCTCGGAAGGAAGAGCAAGAAAACCCTAACAAGCCTGAGACCAACCTGGTCTTCACAGTGAGTTTCTTGCCAGCCAGGCCTACATAGCAAGACCCTGTATCAAAAGAACTTAAAAGGCCAAGTAATGTCATCATAGCTCACTCAGATGTGACACGCAACCATGAAGTAAGCAAGCTCCCAATTCATTCATACAAATCACCCATCTACTTATTCCAGAAAAGACAACTCGCAGAATCATAGGACCCAATGTAGTCATTTGTGAAGACCCACTGTTTACTTTCTCATTAAAAAATATTTTATACATATAGTTACGCTGAACACATGTGTGACTGTGTGCTCCTAACAGCTAAGCCACATCTGCAGCCCACAGGTTCACTGTCCAAATGATTGTTCTTATGTGCCCTCATATTAAATCCTACTCGTAACCACCTCATCTTGTTCAGTGCTGCATAAAACGGAGGTCTTTGGCCAGGTGCTAGAACACAGCCATTGAGAACACGGTCACGTGATTCGCTTTTCACCCTTGTCTGTGTGCAAAAGTATGTGTGCAAGTAACGCAGGATGGAGACAGAAAAAGAGTGTGTAGCAGCAATGACTGCCCAGAATCACCTCCAGAGCAGTGCACACAGAACGGCACCAACTGCCATGGTTGGTTGGAAACGGCTATTTTGCTAGAACCAACATTCACCCGGGAAGGGATTCTCAACAAAGGATGATTCTCAGGTTGGGTTCTTAGTGTGACTTCAATGGATTAGACTACTTGTATTAACTGATGTGGGAAGACCCAGCCCACTGTGGGCGACACCATCCCAGGAGTTTGAGGCTTCGGCTGAGCAGAGGGGTGCAGCACGCATTCCTTCATTTAGTTATCTCTGCTCTTGACTATAGATGTAATGCGACCAAATACTTCCAGTTCCTGCAGCCTCGATTGACAGCAACTTGGAACTATGAGCTAAAATATAACGTTTTCTCTCTTACAATCACCGTCTGTTAAACCAGCCCATGGCCTGGCATCCCAGAGAGAATAAAAGGGGGTTAAAGAGGGAAGAAGTCCTGAGAATGCCAGCGCTCTCCTGCCTCTGCACTCCCACGCACCATGATGTAAGCAGCTCTGCCACATTTTATCATAATGGGAGCAAGCCCTCTAAAACCATGAGCAAAATTAAAACATGGCTCCCTCAGCCTGTTCTGTCAAGCAGTTGATGGACTGAGAAGTGACTAAAGCATACCCATATGCCCATACAAATCCTCGCGTAACAGGTGAAACACTTGCAAACTCCTTGGCACTCTCATTAAGTGTACTTATACCAGTGACCCTGCTCAGTGCTTACGACCCATCCTGAGGAGCATTTCGCTGACTTGTGCCTTCTCCTGGTTTGCAGAGAAGCAAGCTGGCTCTTGAAGTCAGGGCTAAGGGGAGGTTCCAGGGAAGCGGAAGCTCTCATAGTATCATTAGTGGGTACACTGGGGTTTCTAAACAGGTGTAGGGCAGAATGTTCTCCTGTCCTGAGGAAGGTGTGATGAGGGACTGGAGCGTAGCCGTTGCAGGAACCAGGGCGTGACTCCCTAAGGAAACACAACCAGTTTACTCTTCATGAGTGGCAAGCCACTAATTTGAATAGAAATGAAGAAAGGTTTTGATTCTTTGATGACTCAATTATAAGTCCAGCCCTTGCACAGAAACACAGTAAGTTCTTGTTGAACACAACATGAACTGACAGTATAAAACCTGTAGGTGAATAATTAGGTTTACTTGTTTTTGTCTCTCTATCCAGCAGGGCTATGAGTGTTTTCTTGTCTTTCTCTCTCTCTCTCTTTTTAATTTTTTTTTTTACATTTATTATTTATCAGAGGAAAGGCACATGCATCCCACAGTGCACATACAGAGGTCAAGGAACATGTTTCAAGAGTCTGCTGTCTCCTTGTACCTGTGCATTCTGGGAAATCAAACTCAGACCACCAGGCTCAATGGTAAGTGCTTTTTTCCTCCCGATGAGTCTTCCTGTTGGCCATCTCTTTTTCTTTTAATCATGAGATCCTGCGGTACCTAGCATAGTGCTGGCAAACAGCAGATACTTAATAAATACATGTCACATGAACGTACATACCCATGTGCAAAACAGTTCTGCCTGCATAAGTGGCCTGGCATAGCATCTCCAAAGCAACAGCTCTCACCGAATAGATCTGTCCCGTGACCCTGGACATGGATAAAGGGAGCTTTATGCAGGTTCCAGGAAATGCACATAATTATAAGATGTTATGAGTATGTGATTCTGCAAAGAAAGTCTTACCTACATAAACACAAACATGAGGAAACACACCCTAATCTGCAATCTAATCCTCTCATGTTTGATGGCAATCACCTTTCAGGAATCAAAACCATTAAGAGCTATTTGCCCAACCCTCTGCCTGTCCACAGCAGGCAGCATGCCAGATGCTGTCTCTGAAGCAGAGCGCAGCATTGTTCCTTAGCTTTACCTAACTTGTTTATTAGAACTGGGGGAGCTTTTCGGTTCACGTTTCAGGTTAATCTTTTTTCTCTCTCTCTCTCTAAGAACAGAATATCCTCTTTGCAGATCTCCCCAGGGTCTTGGTATTTGCAACATCAAACAGAACACACAAACCATTGCACCCACTTTCAAAAGCCTATTACACTGTCAACCGGCTTCCTAACCGCAGCCAGGGGAGAAGGCTTACAGACTCCTAAGCCCCTTTCTTCCCCCCAGGCAGCTGGAAAGAAGCCATAATTTCTCTAAGCCACCACTGCATTTTGTTTCACCAGAGAACTCCTAATAAGGCGGGCAACATTCCAAGGAGGGGAAAGAAAAAAAAAAAAAAAAAACCAACCTGAACTCACTATAAATCTCACCCCCTTTTATTTCTTATACCCTCTCAAAGTTTCTGTTGCTGGCAAGCTCTGAGAATGAGGCACTGTCACGTGTGGCTACCAAGGACCCTTTTCCATACTGCTTGAGGAATAATCGTCACACAAAGCAGGCCCATGAGCAGAGTGTGAAGCAGAGCGCTGTGGTGGGGTGTTACTGTGCTCACCTGGCCTGTGTTTTTTAGCGCTGCTTTGGGGATGCCCGGCAGAGGACAGAAGGAAGAGAAAGACGGGAACAGACTTGGGTTTTAAACACGCAAATGAAACAAGTTATGGTCTCTGTACTTCTTTTGCCTCTTTAGAACCTATCCAAGAAACACATAAGCCCACGGGGAGACAGTGTTTTTTTTTCCCACCAGCCTGTGCCAGCGGGGACAAACTTGCTTAATTGTTAACGAGATTCAAGAACACCTCTTCCAAGGGGATACCAGTAATGAGTCCCACATAATAGAAGGTTTCTGAAGCATGGAACAATAGGTAACAAGCTCCAACAGGCTGACAGACTGACTGACACACAGAAAGACGCATGCGCGCACGCGCACGCGCGTGCACACACACAGCATGGATACATGATTCCCCTAGGATAGACACAAAACCATTTCTGCTCTGTCCCGGTCAAAATTTCCTTCTATTCTTCTTGAAAGTTTTCATAGTAGTTGTTAAAGGGAGAAGAAAAAGTCCTCAGAGAATAATACAATGGAAGCTATGGAAGCACAAAGAAAAAGAAGGGCGGGGGAGGAGGAAAAGGAGAAGGAGGAGGAGGAGGAAGAGGAGAAGGAGCTGCTTGGTAGAGTGCTTAGTATGCATGAAGCCCTAGGTTCCATTCCCAGCACCACATAAACCCTAGGTGTGACAGTTTATAATCAGCAATCTCAACACAGAAGAGCCGGAGGAAAGGGACTCAGAGGTTGACAAGTCATCCTTGGCCACATAGAAAGTTCAAGTCTGGCCTTCCCTACCGGAGGGACTCTGTCTCAAAAGACAGCGCTGCACATCTGTGTGTCTAAAGTGAGCGAAACCACAAAGGAACGCCAAGGCTTCCTTGATCTGGCCCCTAAGTGCTTTCTCTAGCGGGTGCTGTGCAGGCTTGACACAGCTGTGAAGGGCTCAGGCCAGGAGCAGTTAAGACTTGCAGACACTAAATAAATTCTGGGGGCAGTCTTCAGAGACCACTGATTTGGCTCCGTCACAGAAGTGCTATATTCTCACGCCGAGCCACTCTATAAACAGCTTACACATTCTACGCCACCTGTGTGTTAGTGAGGGTCACTTCTTTCCTGAGCCTTGAGCCCAGGTGGCCTAGCAGCTGACGACAGGTGACTCGCCCGCTGTGAAATGCATTAGACACGGCTCACCTGCGTGTACCCTTCTTGTCCTCCTCCTAATCTCCTTCCTCTCCACTTCAGAGTTCATCTTTCAACCTAGAAGTTGATAAGAAATGCATCCACTGTGGACAATTTCTTCCCTCTGGAGAAAGGTTTTTTGTTTTTTGTTTTTTGTTTTTTCTCTCTCTCCCTCTCTTATAGAGCCCTGGCCATCACAGTGAAGAAAGCGAGACAGCCGAATCATCCATCCTGGCTTTTTATTTATTTATTTTTAATCCAACTAAGAATGTTGCCTAGATCTACGGGTGTGACCAAGCCAGGAAGAAATTACCACCCGCAACTTTTGACTTTTGATTTTTATTTAACGACTCATTTGTATAACCTCAATGATCGGAGGAGCCAGCAGACCCCAAAGAGATTGGCAGCTGTGGTCCTGTCAAGTTGGAAGGTTATGTCAGCTGCCAAGTCTGCTGAGCGAGCTCAGCACAGCGAGGGAGCAGAGAAAGAGATTGGTTACAGCCGTAAGTAATTGATCTGTCTGAAAATACGGGCTAGGAATCCTGGGATTAATGCCCCAGCTCCAGCTGGGCTGCACTGCTCTTTTCCTCCCAGCACTCTGACAACAAAAGCCAGCCTCCTTCTCCAGGGACAAGATATTTTTATTAAAATCTTTATACAACTTAGCAGCAAAGACTCTGTAAAAGCATCCTAGAGATTTGGGGGGGTTGTTGAAGGGGGGAAGCACAGGTTTCCATCTTGAGGAAACTATCGCACAATCCATGCCCCTCGCCTCCCCACCCCCCTCACTTTGATCTGGTTTTCATTTCAAAGCAGTCACCAGCCAGTGGTTTCCCCTGGCCAAATGCTCTGGCTCTGCAGAACTCTGCAGAATGCAGGAGAGAGAGAGAGAGAGAGGAGAGAGAGAGGAGAGAGAGAGAGAGAGAGAGAGAGAGAGAGAGAGAGAGAGAGAGAGAGAGAGAGAAGGGGAGCGCGCCAGCTCTGTGCACGGCAAGAACAGTGGAGAGCTTCAGGCAAAAACAAAGTGGGAAGGCATCCAAAACTGCAGCTGCGCTGGCCCATTAAAAAGCTGAGACTCATTCTGTTGTTCGACCCCACGCTTAGCACCGCATAACTATTCATCAAAGAAATTTCAGTGCAATTAATTAAATTATTCCCATGTCTGGGCTGCAGAGTCGTTATTCCAATATCAACTTTCACTCACTCTCTCTCTTAAGCTCATGTTTGCATGCCAAGTCACTACTCTGGGGTTGTCCAGTCTCAATAAAGCTGTGCTCCTCGTCGCTCACACGGGCTATCATTTCTCTTTTTTATTACCATTTATTTTCCACTAGGACCCTGCTGCCAGGATACTGGCAGGACTTCCAGTATATGGTTGTAATGAAATCTACCGCAGACACTTAACGCAGGGTGAGGACGGAGCTCGGCTCATGTGTGGCTGTAACATAATAAATGCTTTCAGAGAGAGGATTTTTATCAGCTCAGAAATAGTGTGGTATCCCTCATACTGAGTGCAGAAAAAAAAAAAAAAAAAAGGTGGAGCCATTTGAAAATTCCTGTCATAATTAAGTTTATGGCTGAAATATGCCTAATGTGAGAGATCTGAGCTGCAGCACAGATTGCTATATGTCTCTCAGAGTAGGGTTATTAAAAAGGGGAAAGCTAAACAATTGTATTGGGGAGATGATGTTTTTTTTAAAACAACCTTCTCATTGGTTATAAAGACGAGCAACTGACATGCTCTTATAATTTGGAGGTTCTGACCGCTGCCCCATGGAGCTTTGGCCTTGCTGTGACAAAGTATCAATGAGATTAAGGAAACAAAACCTTCTACTTGATAGCCAGCTGACAGATATTTGAGGCTCTTGACTGTCCGTTGTATATCCCCATAGCAAATTACAGGAGTGAGTTAAAGTGGATCACTACACATCTCAGCAGGAGACAGGAGCCTTCATACAGAACCAACGCTGGGAAACAACAGATAAACCAGTGTCCGGTCATGACAAGTTGGTTGCTCCAATGAACACCCCAAGAAAATAAATGGGCCACCATCTATGGCTGGAAGACAATTTATCCCTCACCTAACTGCCAAGCATCTGACAAGGTAAGAAATTTTAAAATATGGAGTATGAGGGTTGGAGATAAGAGTTTACTGGTTAAGAGCACTATGGCTCTTCCAGAAGTCCAGAATTTGGTTTCCAGCACCCATGTCAGGCACTTCATGCCTGCCTGCAGCTCCAGCTCCAAGGCACCCTCCTGTGCCTTCCAGGCACAATACACATGGCCTCCATGGCATTAGCACTCATAAGTTCACATATTCACACATATATGCATATATTTTTTTAACCTTTAAAATAAAGAGCATGAGATTACAACATTAAAACTTCCATCAAAAATAAGCAAGCATGCTGGGTGTGGTGGCGCATGCCTTTAATCCCAGCACTCGGGAGGCAGAGGCAGGTGGATGGCTGTGAGTTCGAGGCTGGCCTGGTCTACAAAGCGAATCCAGGACAGCCAAGGCTACACAGAGAAACCCTGTCTTGAAAAACAAAAACAAAAACAAACAAACAAACAAAAAAGAAAACAAGCAAGCAAACGAACAACAGACTAGCCCCCGAATATCAGAGTACGAACACAAAACGAGACTGTGTTCAATTCACTCAGCTTGGTAATGGGCTTGATACAACCTACTCAAGAATTATTTTCCTAATGTTACTCGGACATAATTCTTAAGTGGGACATTAAAGTGATGGAAAGGGTGAGCTGCGGAGAAAGACAACAGTACCCAACGCCAAGACTCTTCAAATAGGATGAGCTGTCTGAACCCAGAAGTTAAAAACAACCAAATAATGTGGAAGAATGTCTTTTGTGGATGTAGCAGCTATCAATAAAGACCTGATTGGGCAATCAGCTGGGCAGGACAGGAAGTGGAAGGGAGGACTTCCTGGTAGGGAGAAAGGAACTCTGGGAAGAGAAGAGAGGAAAGCCAGATGTGTTCGTGGATGCTGGGAGGATAGCTGGCCACATGGCTGAGCACGTGGCTGGAGGAGGAACAGACTGATGGATCAGAAGCCGCCCCGGGGGAGTCATCAGATTGGCAAGTGATTGGCTTTTATGTGGGTTTTAAAGGTACTAGGATTAGAGTAGCTCAGAAGCTGCCCAGAATACGGCTTACATCTTAAAAATAAATCATACTCTCCCTGTGTCAGTCATTGGGGAACTAGCTGGTTAAAAGAAACTACTGCCTTAATAATTTACAGTATTGATTAATAAATATAGAAAAAATAATTCATCCTTCTACAACAAAATAACCCAAAGTGTAAGAAACATGAGGGCCCATAAGAAACACACTGACACTAACAGAGTATTTAGACAGAAATCATAGAAATATGACAGGCCATATACTAAAAACAATTAGGATGATAGCTCACTTTTCTCACTTAAAAACTACATTTAAAAATACAGGAGCTGGCTTTGAAGTACTGAATCAGTGTAAAGACTAACTTAGAATTCTATATGCAGTGACAATGTAACCTTTTTAAAAAAGATATGTTTGTTTACATTTTATGTGTGTGAATGTATGTGCATCATATGAGTGGCTGCTGCCCACTGGGGCCAGTAGGCGGCAATGGGTTCTCTGGAACTGAAGTTACAGATGGTCGTGAGCCACCTTGTGGGTGCTGGGAACTGAAGGCAGGTCCTCGGCAAGATTACCAAGTGCTCATCACTATTAAGGCATCTCTCCAGCCCTTAAAAGAATTGTGTGTGTGTGTGTGTGTGTGTGTGTGTGTGAGTGTGTGTGTGAGTGTGTGTGAGTGTGTATGTGTGTGTGTGTGTGTGTGTGCGTGTGTTATGTGCATGTGGATGTATAGATGTGTGCATATAAGTATCTGCACATTCATGCGCAGAGGCCGGAGAATGATGTCGGAATTTCTGCTCTTTCACACATTGCCATATGCATTTGAGGCAAGGTTTCTCATTGAACCTGGACTTACGATGGTGGCCACAAGGCCCAGCAAATCTTCCTGAGGGCACTGCACACTATAATGTCTTTAAACAATGTGGGAAAAAAAAAAAACATTTTCTGTACAAGCCAGAACGCCTGTAATCCCAGCATTCAAGGAGGTGCAGGCAGGAGGATCACTGTAAGTTCGAGGCCAGCCTGGTTTACAAAGCAAGTACAGGATGGCCAATGCTACACAGAGAAGCCCTGTCTTGAAAAACCAAACAAACAAACAAAAATCTTGTACAACAATAAACGTTACAGGATATCCTAATTTACACCAAATACACGGGCATGCAGATCTATACAGGTAAAGAAAATTACCAGGATTGAAAAGAACACAACTATTATCAAAGAATTTTCATACTGTTGCTTCAGAAGAGAGTTCCGTTAACATGGTGTTTTCAAGGAGGCCGCAGAATGCTTATAACACACATACAGAAAAACTGACAACAAGAACACCAACAGGAGGCAAGCAAAAATGTTCAACAGCTGAATGTGTTTGCTATGTACTTAGTCTATAACACTTCAAGGTGGCTGATGTCAAAGGTAAGAAGGTCCCCGATGGAATGATGGTCCAAGCATCACGAACACCGTGAAACCCGCTTGCATCCGGTACATAACAAGCTTCAGATTTCGCACATGATCACGTTCTAGGCCAACAATGGGTTATGTGACATTTTTGCTAAGTCGGGCAATGTCAGTAAGCTCCAAGCCTTTTGCCATAGTGTTATAAAGGCACACATCCAATACTGTGGAGTACAGTACAGCTAAATTGTGGTTTTCATGGCTGGAGGTCAAACAGTACATGTTCAATATGTGATGAGTTCATTGGGGCATAACCCCCGTTGTAAGTCAAGAAGGACCTGTGAACTTATACAGCCCAAAGAAATAAAACTATCAAACAAAGAACTTCAATAAAGACAGGAGACAAAAAAAGAGTGAAGAGAATGCATCGGAATGGAACCGTTGAGAGCATATCCTGCTTTCCCAGTGGGCCAAAGTCAACAGGCTGCTCACAACCACCCAGTTTCCAGGAGATCTGATGTCCTCTTACGGCCTCCAAGGGCACCTGCACTCATGGACTCATGCACCTACAGATTCATGCACCTAAAAAGAGAAAACTAAGTCTAATTTTAAAATCCCAAATGGCTCCCTCTGCCCCCACACCCACACCCCCCCCCCCAGACAGGGTTTCTCTATGTAGCCTTGGCTATCCTGGACTCACTTTGTAGACTAGGCTGGCCTCCAATTCACATAGATTTGACTGGCTCTGACTCCCAGAGTGCTGGGATTGCAGGCATGTGCCACGTCACCCGGCCCCAGTGATCTTAAAAAAGGGGAACAGACGAAGAGAAGGGGAACATGGAATAAACTGGAAGGTAGAAAGAAAAGCAAGGAATAAAGTATTTAAACGTAACAATATCAAAAGTCAAAGTATATAGTCTAAATGTTTGAGAAAGGCAAAAATCTGTCAGGCTCAATTAAAAAAAAAAAAGATTCGCTTTAAAAAAAAAGACAAGTACCCAAATATACCATATGCTCTCTATGTGAAACACACTGTAAATGTAAACACAGAGACTGGTTAAAAGAAGAAGATGGGAAAACACAACAGTCAAAAGTGAGATGGAGCTGTATCAATTTCAGGCAGAATGTACATTTAGGGAGAAGAATATGTCAAAATAACGCAACTGCCAGTTTATCAAGACAAACTCAATCTCAAACAGTTACGCACTTAATAACAGAGCTCAAAAATACGGAAAGCAAAGACTGATAAAAACTCTTGGCATACAAGAAACAGAAGGGAAAGCAATGAACCCTGACTCAAACACCGGAAGATAACCCCCAGCTCACCCTGCATAGTGTAAGGTAACTGAACGCTTTGCCGTTAAGTAAGTATGTAAAGAGAAGGACGTTCATACTCAACACCTCTGGTCAATCGTGTACTGGAAGGGGATCTGATGTCCTATTCCAGGCCCCATAGGAGCTAAGTCCACATGTGGCTGACACACATACATGCTAACAAGCACTCAGACACACAGAATAAAAATAAATCTTTTTTTTTAAAAGACTATAAAATTAAACCTGCACACATGTGGACATTTGATTTTTATTTTATTTTATTTTTTTTTTTACAAAGAAACAAAACATAATTCTGTGGAGAAAGGACACTGTTTTCAATATATAGTGCCGTAACAGTGACATGGAAATTGGCCACAGCAAATGAATTTGCTTTGTATCTTATTTCATATGCAGATATTAATTCCAACTTATCACATACCTAAACTATCAAAGCTAGAACTGCAAGTCCTCCAGAAGAAAGCACAGAGGAAACATTACCGCCCATGTTGTACACTGTGCCTTGGGTATGACACAAAAGGATGAGCTATAAAAGCAAACTACTGAAGTCTCATCAGCAAAATTTAAGATTCTAATTTAAGACAATTGGGGGAGATGTTTCTGTTAAGTATCCATAAATAGCCTGAAACTGACTATGTGAACCAAGGCAGCTTGAATTCTTGGGTGTTCATTCTGCCTCTGTCTCCTGAGTGCAGGTATGTGCCACCATGCCTAGCTCAAGGTCACTACTAAGAGGATAAAACTAGAGGTCATAAAACGGGGGAGAAATCTTGTATACATTATCTGCTGAAGGTCTCATAAAAAAAAATTTAAAAATCTAAGAATAATAATAATAAATAAAAAACCAAAACACAATTTTCTTGAAAGAGCAAATAATTTTAATAGTCAACCAAAGAAGGCATGAGGGTTTGGCCTTAGAGTGTTCTCTAGAGTTTCATGCAAGGGCCTGCATTTGCTGGCACACTAGTGAGATAACAGGCTATGCTGCCTCATTAGTCCATGCTGACAGCACACTACGTGGACTTACGGTGTCAACCGAGTCACTTCCCAACACTTGCTAACAGTACAATCACCTCCAGACCTTTTTAAGGAGGTACTGGAAGCTTTAGGAGGTGACAGAATAAAATATTATTGGGCTGGAGAGATGGCTCAGAGGTTAAGAGCACCATCTGCCCTTCCAGAGGTCCTGAGTTCAATTCCCAGCAAGCACATGGTGGCTCACAACCATCTATCATGTGATCTGATGCCCTGGCCTGCAGGTGTTCATGCAGGCAGAGCACTGTATACATAATGGTAAATAAATAAATCTTTAAAAAAATTATTATTATTATTAATTTGTTTATTTTTAATCAGATACCATGATAAAAAAGCAACTTGAACGAAGAGTGTAGCTTTGCTTGCTGTTCCAGAGAAGATACAGTCTGTTTTAGTGGTGAATAGAGGGAGGAAGGGAGAAAGGGAGAGGAGGGAAAGGGAGGAGGAAGGGGAGGCAGAGGGAGAGGGGTGAATAATTTTTTTTCTGACAGGTGCACACTGGATGTTCTGCCTTTCCCAACCAACCGCAGATGCGAAGCTCTAGGTAAAGCTGCAGGTAAAACACACTAAACCAACCTTTAAGTTGTTCATCTCAGGTGTACCCTCATGGTGATGCAACACTAGCAAAAACACCCAGAGATTACACGTACACACTTAAGAAGATGGTCAGTGTCACTCAAAACCACAGAGATGAGCTACCGCACACGCGTTAGGATGGCTACACTGAAGAAAGCTCACCACTTCAGGTTCTGAAGAGGATACTCGAACAACACAACCCTCCAGCGCCTTCTGCATGGTTTGACCACTTTCGCACATTTGTGGCAGTTTCCTTTTTGTTCCTTGCTTGTTCGCTTCGTCATGTTTGTGGGTGTGTGTGTGTGTGCATGTGAGTGCTGGTGCCTGCTGAGACCAGAAGAGGGTATTAGGTCTCCTGGCGCTGCAGTTACAGGTGGCTGTGGGCTATCAATGTTGGGTTCCTAATAGAACAGAAGGTTCTCTTAACCCTGAGCCAGCTCTCCAACCCCTCAGCTTCATGAAATGTTAATCAAAAGCTGAAACATTGTACAGCTGTTGCCCAACTAGGCTATCTAGGCTATAGGAAACGAGCTGTGTTGTTCTTCCGCGCAAGTGCTCACAGTTGCTTATAACACAAACATGACTGCCATCCGTAAGTGTATAGCGTATAAAGAAACCAACAGTTTATATCTTGAGAATGGACAATCCTGAAGAAGAATGAATAAACTATTTATACATGCTGCAATACAAATAAACCTCAATAAAGCTGATTGAAAGAACAAACCAGAAACGTGCATATTCCATGACTGTGTTTATGTAACCATAGCATGGATTGAGGAATAATTATGGTGAATGAAAGAAACCAGACCCCCCCCCGAAAAAAAACCACACATCTCCATGATTACATCTATATAGAAGTCTAGAATTCCATGAGTGCCTAGGGACAGGCTAGGGTGCGGGTAGAAAGAAAGCCAGCGAAGGCAAGAACTACAACAGTTCAGGGAGAAACCTTGGCAGTGGTGAGCATCTTCATTTTCTTAATTGTGTTAACACTTTCATAGGTGTAGGTAAATGGCAAAACTTATCAATTAACTGGGAATTGTTCATTATGTGTTGATTATACCTTACTAAAGCTATTAAAAATAAAATAACACAGCGGCCCTCGTACATCGTCACATACAAATAAATTAATTCTTATGTGTTACTTACATGTATATGCTAACAGGCGTCATCTTTAAAGATGACTTTGAGAATGTCAGGGATAAGTGTCAATCATCTGAAAAAGTAGACAAAGACACGTGGCCTTGGATTTCTGTTCCTTAAAAAAAAAAAAAAAAACCCACTCACTTGAGGCCATTCCCCACCATGGACCTAGATTTAGGTTGAAGGTTTTCTGACTACAGGAGACGCCATCCTGGTTAGGGCATGGTGGCAAAACACTCTCAGGTTCCTGGAGTGCTCAGTGCTCACTAAAGGTGTGGGGTAGATAGGTAATGAGTTAGTTTCTTATTGATTAGAAGAAGAAATACCTGACATGGGCAATGTAAGGAAGGCAGGGCTTGTTTGGGTTCCCAGTTTGTGGGTACAATTCTTCAAGGTGGGGAAGCTTGAGGTAGAAGGTTACCTTGCCTCTGCAGCTAGGCAGCAGAGAGAGGCGAACGCTTACTTTCTCTTTTTAACTCAGTCCAGGACCCTAAGACCATAGGACAGAGCTGCCTAGAACCAGGGTCCTCCCACCACAATTAACCCAGTATAGATATTCTCTCACAAACTTGTTCCTAAGTGACTATAAATACTATCAAGTTGATAGTGAATATTTCCCATCCTAAACATAAACCCCAAAGTGTTGGCCAATTGATCCAGAAGGTATGGCAGGAATCAACTCATAAGCAAACAAGAGCTATGGCAGGACCATGGAGGACGCCATCATTGAAAACGCTTATCAAGGGGAGAACATCTCAGGGCCTAGTGTCTTCACGAGGCTTAAGAGAAGAGAAATCAACAACATCAGAAGGCTTGGAGCCTGCCAATGTGAAGGAGTATTTCTGCCCAGTTTCCTAAAGTCTTCCTAGTACCTGTAGGCCCCTGCATAAATCGACCGTAGACTAGATGCATGAGAAATAAAGAACACCGTACGAGTCAGTCTCACGACTCAGGAATTTGAGAGTGACCTTATATGAAACTGCTTTAGGAGAGAAGAGCAGGGAGTCTGTTGTTGGTTAAGGGCTACATGAAGGGAAAGAGGGTATTTTATTAAAGGAACGCAGAACTAAAAGGCCAGCTTTCTCATTCAAAGTTTCCAACTAGGATTAAAGTCTTTAGGCCCACTGTGGATTGTTCTTGAACTTCAGACACAGTTCAGACTGTTTGGCACAAATGTTAGGCCTTTGGGAATTCGATCATTAAAACCAGAAGTAAAGCACTAAGGGTCTAGCTGTACCTACGGATATTTTAAAAAACACATTCAACAGGTTATGGCTCCCCTCTGTCCTCACGGGAGCCCCTCGTCTTAGGCTGACTGCTGCTTCCTATTAACGATGTCTCCTCCTCCCCCGCACAGAATGGCTCGGAATAACTTTTTAAGATGAATTTCCTTGTAGGAGATTACAATAAATCATCCATACACCATAAAATTTAATTTGGGAGTTCCAGGTATTAGCAAATCAACATTTCAGGCATGGAATCCAGACAGGCTAGGAAATAAAATTTTTTTTTCCGTATTTTTGTATGGGTACATTCTTACTCACTCAGGATTAATAACACTATTTTTTGTAATGGATCCTGGAAGTAGGTAACTATAATTTTTCTAAAATCTCTCCTTCTGCTCGCATATATGTGCACATGCCACACAAAACCAGACACCCTAACAACATACAATTCATAGAAATCTTACCAACTTTCATTTTTTCTTTTATTTTGTAAAGACTGGTTTTATTTTGAATCATGTATACGTGTGTGTGTGTGTGTGTGTGTGTGTGTGTGTGTGTGTGTGTTTATGCATGTTGTCACAGTGTCCTCAGAGTTGAGAAGAGAGCATCAGATCTCACAGAGGTGGAATTACAGGCAGTTGTGAGGCCCCATCCACAAGCGCTGGGAACTGAAATCTGGTCCTCCATAAGGGTAGTCATCTCCAAAACCTACCGATTTTCTAAACACTGTCTGAAGTCCGCAGCAGGATTGTCCTTCTGTGTGCTTACCGTTCCATTACCTAAATTCGTATTTGTGTTCACTAAGAGCAGTTGTGAGGGTTACCAGTCATCTTATGATTCTACCTATAAATAGTAGAACTGTATTTTGTGAAACAATCAGGGCATGGCAGTGCATGTTAGTAATCCTAGCACTCAGGGAGTTGAGACAGGAGGATCAAGAATTCTAGGTCAGACTGAGCAACCTCAAGAGAATAAACAAATAAAATATAAATACAAAATGAAATAAGTTAAACAAAACAGCCTAAGGATAGTAATACCTGTTATCGTTAACCAAACAGCTCATAAAAGTATACTTTTGTTTGTCTCTACTGGTTAAGGAGAAATAAAGAGAATAATATTTTTTTCATAACCTTAATTAGTCCTTTTGAAGTCACTGTCCTCACATTTTAAGATTTTTTTAAAAATTTTTAATAATGAGGTTTCTAGGACACCAAATTTCTCCGGTTAATGAATTAAGTCTCAGGGCAAAGTTTAGAAAGAAAGGAAGAAAGAACGAAAGAGAAAAGAAAGAAAGAAAGATAGATTTCCCCCACCCTGCCCCTAGTACCTACTCCTCACGGATTACACGTCTGTAGAAAACCACAAACAGAAAAACCCTCAAGTATTTGCTACTTGACACAAACACCTTGGATTGCTAAATTGCTTACTTCGAGTCCAAATCTACTCCTCGTTCAATTATCATTAAATGTGTGGGATCCAAAGCTTTGCTGGGGTCCTAATGGCATTTAACATTTCTCTTCTACACCCTCACATGCTCTTCTGAATGCAGTCTCCATGCTTTAAAACCTAAGCGCACTCTGTCCCTTTGCGCGTTGCACGGTCCCTGGAGTTTAAAGTCGTGATTTCTTATCCCGTAATGGGGCAGCATCCATGTGCAGTGTCTCATGTTCTTGCTATGTTAGAAGAAAAAAAAAATCACCATTTACACAGCATCCTCACCAACCCTAGACATGGCACTTTGCTCCAACTGCTCTTGTCAACAGTGGCGTGTTAACCAACCCTGGGAAGAGATGTATGCACATAGATGTGTAACGTATGTGGACACATAACATTTGTTATATATTTTATGGCTGCAAAATTATACGCAGAAAATAGTTTACAAATAGACTAACAGTAGGGGGTTAGGAGACAGTTCAATCTATGATGTACGTTCTTAATGCTTTGTCTTAGGATCAGTAGAACCCGCCCTGAATGGTTTGTGCGAGCCTATGGCCCCAGCACTAGTGGGACACAGACAGGCAGATCCATAGGGCTTGCTGGCCCTGGTAAGTTCCAGATACAGGGAGAGACTCTGACTCAAAAAATAAGGTAGACAATGATCAAGGAAGACAAAGTTAAGGGAGTATATTTCCCCTGGTGCAGTCCTTTAGAATCTATCTAGTACACTATAAATACTAGTTAAAACAATGAGTGTGTGTTCAGCTAACTGGTAGTGTCTACCAACAGACACACAGCTACGCATAACAGGGAAGACACTTGAATCCTGTCTTCCTCATGGCGTAACACCCCTGTAAGGTCAGATCTGTCTTTTATATCCTCAGTGGCCTAAGCCCTTCAAATGATGGCCATCCCTCTTTTGGACAGCTGAAATTGCCAGGATGTTGTTGTTGTTGTGTTGGATCTACCTGTATCTTCTACCCACAGCTTTCCCCCTCCATCCTCTGGGAACTATAAGAATCAGTCCAATTCCTCTTCTACATGACAGTCCTTTAAATAATTGAAGACACTTATCATATATCCCTCCAGGCTAAGTGTCTTCAGTTCTCTCAGCCATTTCTAACAGGACGTGATTCCCAGTGTCTTCATCCACCTGGATAACTTTCTCTGCATCTGCTGGAAATGAAATGCCCTGCCAGCCTTATTCACATTAGGCTGGTGTTGAACTATATTTTCGTTGTCTCTGTGTATACCACCACGTGGCCGTTTTAGAGAGCTTAGAAGGCGGTCCGTTTGGTAAAGTGCTTACTGTGCAAACACAAGGACCCGAGTCTGGATCACAGCATCCCCATGGAAGCCAAACATGGGTTATGTACCTAGAATTAGGGCAGAGGAAACTTGCGGATCCCTGTAGCTCATTTCCCAGTTAGTCTAGGGTTAAAGTTGAGTGAAGAAGTAACCACCCCCCCCCTCCAAAAAATTGAGGTGGGAAGTAATCGCAGAAGACACCTGATCACCTGATAATCAACCTTTGTTCTCCATATGCATATAAACAAATGCATGCATACCCTGAACATAATATACAGACAAGTATACATACATGTACATAACAAAAACCTTCCTGTCTCCCTAACTAAGTAACTAAATGGTTTTTTTTTTGTTTTGTTTTGTTTTTTTTTTTTTTTTTTTTTTTTTTTTTAGCTCTAGACATAAAATCCTATATTCATTTCTTCAAGATCTCATCAGTTTTGAGCTGTTGGTGCAACTTCAGGCCCTCTGAGATCATGCTCCCAAGCCAATGTTCTAAGTAATTTCTGCATCAGGCATCACATTTGACCTCAAAGTGGATTTCACCTTCACCCATGTCACACGGAAAAACACTGAACCTTAAGGCATGTGATCACAGGTCATTTTTAATGCTCATACAACTATTTCTTGTTTGTGTTCATGGGTGTGCCTGTGCAGATGCACATATACACATGTGCCTGTGTATGTGGAGACCAGAGGACCACCTCAGATGCTCCTCAGAAGATATCAACCTGTTGGATTTTTGTTATTGTTGTTATTTTTTTGTCTGCTTGCTTGCTTTCTGAGACAGGCATTCTCATTGGTCTGAAGCTTGCCAAGTAGGCTAGGCTGGATGGCCAGTGAGCTGCAGGGATCCCTCCATTTGTGTGCAGGGATTTGAATATGTGCCACCATATCCAGCTTGTCTTATGCTGAGCATCAGGAGATCGAACCCATGTCCTTATACCTATCTGACAAGCCTATGCCAAATGAGCTCTATCTCCTGAGCTGCCACAAAGCTTTCGTTAGTAACATCCTCTACAATTATTTTCACCATCAGCAACAAGCCCATTGGTCTCTAGTGTCTAAAGTTCACTTTTTCCTCCCCTACAAAAATCAGAAGTAAGTACTTGGGTCTCTGCTGGTCCAGTGATCAGATACTGCAGGTAGTCCTGGGCTAAATGAGAAAGCCAGCATAAGCCAGGGCGAGCTAGCATTCATTCTTTTACTCCAGGATAGACTGGGACCCAGAGTTGTAAGCCAAATAAATCCTTTCTGCCCCAAAGCTGCTTCTGTCAGAGTATTTTATCACAGCAACAGAAAAGAAACTAGAACAGACTCCAAGCGGAAGGACAGCCCCAAAACAAATAGGGCAAGACTTGGAAATGATGTACATATAGTCAGTGGCCACCAAGGAACCTATGGCATTATCAGGGCATATCATAAACATGGTGGCACTTCCACAGGATGCAGGCTCACCATGATAGAAAGCAAACTCCTTAGGGGAAAATGTTGCATACATAATGATAGCAGAAGAGATGCCTCCCCCGCCCCTTTCAAAAAGCTTCCTAGTGTACAGGCATGAATATTGTAGTCGCTTAAAAAAAAAATACTTTGTTTACATTTTTAATTCTGTGTGTGGGGTGTGTGTGTGTGTGTGTGTGTGTGTGTGTGTGTGTGTGTGTATACATACATACATACATACATATATGCATATGGATGAAGTAGTCTGCAGAGGCCAGAAGAAGGCATCGGATTCCCTGGAGATGCTGTTCCAGGCAGTTGCAAGTTGCCCCACATGGGTGTTAGGAAGTGGACTCCAGCCCTCTTCAAAAGAGCGAGTACTCCTAACTAACCAGTGAGCTATAACCCCAGTCCAGCCAGAACAATTTTGTTACCAAGTCAGAGATGTCTTCTTAAGAAACAACAATCTGCAAAAGGCAGCTGAAGTCTGATCAAGCTACAAATTTTGTGGGGAACCATAATATATTCAGTTGACAAACAAGTCTGCCAAGAAAAGCTCCTCTACATGTTGATCGTGTCAACAAAATTAATTTGACATTTACAGCTATTCTGAGACTAAAATACAGTGCTTAAATTATTCTGTGGAAGCAACACGAGACGGAATTATTCAGTTGACAAAATCTAATTAGGTGAGAATTATTTCGGGTCATATGAATTATAAAACCTTTCACAGATAAGTATTTTAATTCAAAGTGGCTGGAAGTGTCATAGAATATTAATGGGCCCACAGACATTTGCTGTAATTTCACACTTCTGCCCCTGAGGGTGCCACTGAGTCCCCTAAAGTCGACCTACATAGTAATTCTTATTCTGCCTTCTTGGGCCTCTGTCTGTGTGTCTGTGTGTCTGTATGGATGATAGATACATGATACATGGATGGATGGATGGATGGATGCATACACTGTGCTAACAGCTTTGTACATGCTAACTTATGTTTTAGTGACACGCAATTAGCCTTTCTGTTGGGGCGCGTATCAAGTGCTTGCCAGGGACCATGAGGATAAGAGCTCAGCTCCCCTGCCCTCAGATAAATGCAGTTGGCCAGCATGAAAGTCTATTGGTAATGCCAGCACACAGGAAGCAGACAGGAATCCCGAGAACAAGCCGACAGGATTGACTAACTGGATCTGAATGCTCTGGGTTCAAATGAGACCTTGACTCAACACGTAAATACCGTGGGGAATGATCAAGAAAGGCATCCGACATCAACATCTGGCCTCATACATGTACACAAGCATTCACGCATGTAAATACTCACATGCGTGTGCACACACAGAACAAAAAAACAATACTGCCTTAACCATTTAGCACAGAAGGAGGGGTGAGCGAGGATCATTGGAGGGGAATGGTAAGCCAGAAAGAAAGAAAGAAAGACAAGGAGAGAGAAAAAAAAGTGAAACTGTAAAGGGGATGAAGGGAGCAGGCAAAATCATTTATAGCTGTGAAATGTGAAATCATGTCCTTGCTTTTGTCAGTGTAAGAGTTAAAAGCTGCCTAGTAATAGGCCCTGTGGAGTTCTCCCCTGGGCCACAGCCAAGGCCACTAACCCTGCTATTAGAGACCTGCCAAGCTTTGTCAATGCAATCTGCTGACTGCCTTGAGTGACAAGCGATCAATATTCTCTACTCTCGTGGGTCATCACAGGTGACACAGGCCTAAGTAATAAAACAGCCCCGGCTGCCGCCTCTAACTTGAATGCTTCCCTAGCCACAATATTTCTTTTTTGTCTAAACGCCTCAGGCTAAATTTCTCAGAGATCGAACCATCTGATGGGGATAGAGATTCCGAGGAATTGCAAGGTGTCTGAATTGATGCTAGCCCGGGAAAGCTCAGTAGACTGGAGAAATAGGTTCAAGTAAATCGAAAATGACTAGCTACAGAGTTGTAATCTGCTAGCACCGGACCCTGTAGCAACAAGCCAATATGAAGGGGGGAAAAAAAAGAAAGCATGCTGTCAACCAGCTACCACTCAGGCACCTGCTAAAATGAGAACCCATTTTTTCCCCCACACGGCTATGGATGATAGACCCTCTCTCTGTGACATCTGGAGGGGTGGGAGCGATGAGTTCCTCATGGAGCAGGAAGCGTTCAAAAATGATGACTTGGGGGTTGGGGATGCTACCTAGTAAAGTGCTCGTCTCTTAAAGACGAAGATGTAAGTTTCAGTTCCCAGAACCAACCTTAAGAAAACATTGAGAGTGGTGATGTGTACTTATAATTCTAGGGCTGGGCACTGGGGAGACGGACAGGTGGATGCCTGGGCGCCATAGACAACCAGCCTTGTTTACTTGGAGAGTTGTAAAACAGTCAGATGAAAAAGGGAAGATGAACAGAACCTGAGGAATGATGGTTAAGGTTGTCCTCTAGTCGCTGCACACAGATACACACAAGTGAATGTGCACACCAACACACACACCTTGCACACTTGTGCACACACGCCTGCACACCAACGCACACTTGTGCACACACGCCTGTACTGAAACACACACACACACACACACACACACACACACACACACACACACACACACACACTGACAGAATAAATGTTTACCAGTCCCTAGCAATAAGAAAGAGGCTACAGAGGTGCCCTCAAGGGTACGGCACCGGGGGGTTGCTATATCTTCTGAGGCCCTGAGCAGACAGCAGCATCACCTTCTGTGGCAGGACTGACAGCATGGAAGGTGCTTTCCTTCCCCCCTAACCCTACAGAGAAGCAGCCATTAACATAGAACTGTCACTGTCGCCAGGGGTCTGTTTCTGAAAACTCCCTGGAGTGACTCCTCAGAATTCCCGAATGGCATTGGATTCCTCAGGCCCTGGCTCCAGAGGTGACTGACATAGAGCTGAGGGTGACCAACTGTTTAAACCCCACAGTGACTCGATTATTGACCATGAGGACGAAAGGAAAGCCTCCCCATTGCCACCATGCTGAGTATGAGGGCAGAAAAGGCTCTTTTACCTTCCCCCTGGATGCACACATGGGTACTAAGAGAGGCAAAACCTTCATCAGAGAACACAAATCCTACTCCGACTGCTGCGAAGAACCAAGGTTCCCAGGATGAGTACCTCAAGACACAAGGTTTTGGCACTCATCTTTCGCGGAGGAAGAGGATTGAAAGTGAGGAGTTTTGACTTGTATTTGCTTGATTCTCTCAGCCAACTCGCATTTAATTTCTCACTGTCTGTAGGTTTTAATTTACTTTTCGTCTTTTTTTTTCCTTTATAACTATATGCAAAATAATCTGTTCTGAAATGTATAATATGTGAGTGCTTCTGATAATGGGGAAATCCCGCCCCTCGACAGTACTCAGAAGCTAGTTTTGTATTCCGAAATCCATGTGTGAGAAGTTGATAGAAAACGCTGGGGATGGTCACGCAGCCTTTCGATCTGAGCCCCAGGGAGGGAGGCAGAGGCAGGAAGTTTGGCTGCAGAGTCAAGGAGAGCCTAGAGCACATAGCAAGTTCCAGGCTGGCCAGAGCTACACAGGGAGACCCTGATCCTGGAGAAAAGAAAGAAGCTGAAGGGTCAAGTAATTAAGAAGACATCCCAAGCCCACTTGGAAGACAGTGTTGGCTAATAGATGACAGCCAACTCTCTTTCCAAGGTGTGTGTGTGGGGGGTCAAAGCGATTTTTAAGATGGATGGTCCTCAAAGGCATGAACAGGGTCGATTTCACAGGGAGTAGCTGAAGTCTAATGAGCAGTGCCAGGTGATAGACCTGTCAGAACCACATGGGATAGAGAAGCCTCAAGCAGGACAGGATTACTGGGAGGGACATTTATTGGCCACATTATAGCCTGGGCAATTAGGATTAATTACAAAGGGAAAAAAATCCGACCTAATTGATCCCACATTACACGGCTAGAAATTAATGGAGTCATGGTCCTCAAAGACTTGAGGATCAATACTCAAGTGTCTGAACACTCTTAGAGAGTATCAAGTCTAGTGGCACACCGCAAGATTCAGTGTCCCTGTGGGCAAGTCCACATTTAGAATGTGAGGTTCATATGTCACCAAGAGCAGAGATCTAGTGGAGAGGTAGGGTGACGGCTCAGGCAGTAAAGTTCTTGCCAAGCAAGCATGAGGTCCTGAGTTCAAGTCCCTCGCACCCGTGTAATATATACAGAGACTGTAGCAAGCACTTGGAACCCCAGTGCCTGGCAGGGCTAAGGGCAGAGATAGGAGGATCCCTGGGCTGAGCAGCCACCAATCTAACTGAACCAGGATGCTGATTCAGAGACATTCTCAAAAATAAGTTGAGAGACCTGAGAGATGGCTTAACAGGTAAAGGCACCCACATGGTGGAAGGAGAGAACCAGCTCCTACAAGTTGCCCTGTAATGGAGCTTTGCTCCGTTGTGGATTCCCAGCCCTGCCCCCTCACTAAGATCAGGTGCTTCCTGCCTCTCCAGCCTGCACAACTACCCTAATCACCCTGAAGCCTTGGTAGGCCTTGGGTTAAGTTGGCCACATACTTAAAAGGGTACAGGACTTAGCCTTAGCCCCGACGCTTTAGAAAAAGACGTGGAAGCCATTCAGATGTGAACGGCACTCAAGTGTCTTAGCGCTGAAAGGAGATCTCTAGCCCGGGCTGACTGCCTCAATCCTGGTGGATTATCACTGCTTACTGAAAGGTCTCAGGCTGAGAATCCCACTTCTTCAAAAAAGTGCACATGCCCAAGGCAAAGGGAGTGACGGCTTGGATCTCCCCGACGCGTGTGTCACTTCCCTGTGTCTACTTAAGCACCTCTGCTTTGGTAAGAAAGCTTGTCAGGCAAAGAAGTGACAGGAAGCCCAGCAGCTTGGTTTGACTGCTGCTGCACTCAGTACTAACCATTGTTAAATCCACTCAGGTGATGAGGCCCATGCCCTAATGAGCTCTGACGGCCTCGGCCGGAAGGAACAGCAAGTACTATACAATGACCTCAGAAACAGAATCATATGAATGCTCAAACTCTTGATCCATTGATTGGCTAGTCTACAGATGTACTGGTAAACAAATGCTAATCAGTGTGCATGTGCTCCCCTTTTCAGTTTATTTTCTTTTATGTCTCTTTGTCTCCATACCCCCAACTCCCTCTCTCTTTCTTTTTCTTTATATTTATTTATTTATTATTATGTATACAGTGCTCTGCCTGTGTGTACACCTAACCCTCTCTCTTTCTTAACAATCTATGTAGCCCAGGTTAGACTCCAAGTCAGTAATCTTCCTGCCATCCTCTCCCAAGTGAAGGCAGTCCACCCGCAGTGACTTCCCGTTTTCTATACACAATTTAAACAGCCTTGTATGTACACACGTCCAAAACAAAATTAAAATGCAGTAAATATTGTCTTATGTTAGATATTCTTTGAAAATGATATTTAATTCCTGTATGAATTTTCAAAATATAAAAATAGCACCAACTGGTATACAGAGATGGCTCAGTTGGTAAAGCACTTGCCTTGGGAGCAGAAGGACATGAATTTGATCCTGGGTGTCCACATGAAGTAATTAGTGTGCTGGGGTACAGAGATGGGTGGATTCCAGGGATTCAGTGGCCAGACTGCCTAGTTTCTTTTGCAAGCTCCAGGCCAGTGAAGAGACTCCGCTTCAAAGGCACAAAGGGAATGGAGCCTGAGAGGGCACGGGTTGTTCTTAGGCACACACAGACACACACACACACACACACACACACACACACAGAGTCACACACATATATAACATAAGCTAATCAGGTATGGTTGACGTACAGTATTTTGGTATATAAGGATCATTTTCAAATCTGATTGTGTCTCTCAGTAATGTCACAGACAATTCAGCAAGTCAAAAGGAGCCAGCATTCTGAAGAAGTCATCACCGACACCCGACAGCTGTTTTATAGGAAAGGCAGAGGAGGCAGAGTCCACTCTCTCCTCTCTAAAAGTCGGGGGTCTCACTTCCAGAAAGCCTTGCAAATTTTCCTGAGTGCAGAGAGATTTCTCCTTGCTCCTTTTAATCGCACTTCTCGCCTATGTATATTGCATTCTTTAGATACTTAATTCCCTTTCTCATTCCAAATGAGGCTGTATTGACTCTCAGTTAGCTCAGCTAATCTAATGAAGAGAAGTTAAATGCCTTAGTCTTTTGAGGACTCCCTGCTCTGCTGACAATTCATTGGTTGAAGGCAGTGATGGCAAAGTATCCTAAGGATGGCGCACTTCTCCTTCCCCCTCACTAACACCCTGCTCCTGAATGAGGTAAAACCGAGTACTATTACGTGGGGGGACCGGGAAGAAGTGCCTTAAATCTGGCAGGAGTCGGAAAGTCCCCTCCCTGTGCCCCAGCAAGGCTGTAACTAAGCTCTGGAGGGGAAGAGAGAAAGGCGAGCTGGGGAATGCAAGTCCCATAGAGTGTTTTGCTCTAAAGGAAAAAATTTAGAGATACTGTAAATTTAAATTACACTTCATAGGGATGAGAGAGGACTCTGCTATTAAAAGCAGATACTGCTCTTTACAGAGGGCCTGAGTTTGGCTCTCAGCATCCATTTCAGGTGGCTCAGAGCAGTTTGTAACTCCAGGTCCAGGGTATCTTCTAGCCTCTTCTGGCCTCTTGAAGCATCTGCACACACACAGCATATACACAGAAACAGGCATACTTGAAAATAAAATAAATCTTTAATAAAAAAAAAAAACTTAATTTCAGGACAGCGAGGGCAATACAGACGAACCCTGTCTCAAAAAACAAAACAGAAAAAAAAAAAAAAAAACCCTAAACTTCATAAAACTGTAAAGTTAAAAGACAAATGGATTTTTAAAAAAAGATGTTAAATATATGTAAAGAAATACTACTTAACCTTAAAAAAAGAAATTCCTTCTATTTACAACAACATGGATGCAATTAAAGAATAGTCAACTAAATTAAACACACACCAAGCACACAAAGACAAACACTGCATGTTCTCAATTATCTGTGGAACTAAAACAAATGAATTCACAAAAGCAGAGAGCAAAACAGCGGTTACATAGGCTGGGTCAAAGGGAAAACCATCTTAGCCAGGGCATGGTGACTGTAATTACTAACAGAATGTCTTACATTGCTAAGCTGGTGGAGAGTCAATTTCAAACACTCTTCCTACAAAGAACTTTAGAAATTGAGAGTAATAGCTACATTAACTCCCACCAAAGACTTACATACATTCTATCACTGTTTTACCTACCCATGTACGGAAACCATTATAAATTGCCAATTTAGAATTTAAGTGATATAAAAGTTCATGATACTGGGTATGCAATTTTTTTTTATCATTATAATACTTTTAAAGTGGATGAAAAATTATCTTTACTGATTTTTTCCTTATCTTTATAGCAATAACCACACCCCCCCCCAGTGAAAAGATAATTTGGGAATAAAACTTAAAAAGTCTAATTCCTTTTTGATCAAAATACAATTCAGAAAAGCTTTGAGCTGATGGAAGTTTTCAGTGCTCCCCACCACTGGGTGTCTTCTTGTTTGCTTGTTTGCTTGAAGATAGGGTTTCATTGTGCAAATCAAAGGGGCCCAGACTCACAGAGGCCCACCTGCCTCTGCCTCCTGAGTTCTCCAATGAGAGACATTTACCATTATCCCCAGTATGCCCTCTTTGGTTCCGGTGATAAACTGGACCTCTCTTTCCTGTTAACTCAACGTACTAGTTTCTCCATTTAATTTTCTTCTCATCACAGAAGGAAAAAGAAAGTTTCTGTTTTGTTGTTTTGTTTTTAATGTGGCACATCGTCAAAACGTACCTGAGAGATGGCTGGGAAGAATAGAGACTGCTGGTGGATGTGACGGCAAGAATAAAATCCCGAGACTGACTTAGGAGCCAGCAGGTCTGCTCAGTGTCCAAGTGTGAGGCCAAGAACTCTCGGGAAGGAACTGGATGAAGCGAGCCACGCCTATAAGGCCAGTGGCTCCTGTCTACAGGGAGACGGGAGGCTGAGACAGGGAAACTGCCCAGAAGCTTGACAACTGGTTACCCTGAGGTACACAGCACATCAGAAATAAGATAAATCCTCATCAACGAAGTGGAGGGAGAGATCCAACTACCCCAAATTTGTTCTCTGATCTCTGCACATGGGTGTTGGCACTTGTGAGGTCCCAGGGCCCACCATCCAAAAAGAGGATTTCTTCGGTGGGTGGGGGGGGGGGGTGAGGCTATACACGTTGATAACAGCCCAAAGGTTAAACCTTAGAGAAAGTGTATGACCCAACCAAGCAAGGGACACCTAAGAGAGTAAAGGAGCATGACACAGAGCACAAGGCACCCCAGGACAGCACCATATGGTTTTAGTGATGCTGCTGTGCTGCAGGTTGCAATCCTACTATCACAGAGAAACCTGCATTCAAAAAAAAAAAAAAAAAGGAAACCGCACTGTAACTATCAGATTCTAATCTGGAACGAAGCCTTGCCCACGCAAGGTCCATGAAATACTACATTTACTCTAGGTGTTGTTTGAGACGAGGTCTCATGTAGCCTGTGCTGGTCTCGAACTCACGAATGTGGCTGAGGGCTAACTCTGAACTTCTGATCCCTTTGCCTCTACCCTGACAGCTGGGATTAGAGGCAGCCATTCCCATGCCTGATTTATGCAGTACTAGGGTTATAACCCAGGGCTCAGTGCACGCTGTGAGAGCAGCCAACTGACAAGCCAGATTCCTAGTCCCTACCTTGAGATGGTTCTGGTCAAACAGCCAGATTATAACTGCAGGTGAAGACCATGGACCGCACCGAGCAAGCCCTCTTCAGAGGTCCCTAGGAGAAGGAAATCGGGCACCTGCTCTTCAGGAGTCACAGAAGTCCTACTGCTAGAAGATGGAAGACTGACCAGGGCAAACCACTTGGTTTTGTCCCAGGGTTAGAGCAGCGGCTGTCCACTGCTTGCTGGATCTGCGGTGTTCTCTGTTGCCAGTGTGAAAAGGAGCTATTTCTGGAGCTGACCAGGGCACAAAAGCCTGGGTGAACTGAGCTTTCTTGTTGATTAGGATGTGTGGCAGAGCAGAGGGTAAACCGCTCGGAGCAGCCAGGTCAGGGATCGAAGGCACGGATTCAGGTCTGGCTGCCGGTGCCACACCAGGCGTCTCTAATCTTCCCGGTTAGCTCTAAATTGGCATGGTATACATGAGCCCTTGACAGAGGGCAGACAAATGGGACTCTCTAAAGGGATAAAAAGCAGTCTGCTGCAGCCGGGCGCTGAACACAATCCAAAGCCTTCACTCCCCGTGCTGGGGATGCTTCACAGAAACCCACACCCATGGGGGACATACCGTGACTCTTCTGTAGCGAGGGCTGCCTTCCAGTCCAACACCGAGAAAAAGACACCGTTCCAAGGACTCTGAACTAGGGTATTAAAAGGCACACGTCTGCCTTCCCTCCATTCTCTGCAAAGTCTTAAGGAAAAATTGGGAAGATGGTGTCTTTACTGCTGACCTCACCCATGAAGGGGGTCCTGTGTAGTGTGCATTTCTGTAGGTCCCGGGAGGAGAGATGGCAGACAGCTGGAGAGCAGGGGCAGAGCAGGAAGGCAGGATGCTGAGCTCTGTGCTGAACTTTTTTTTTTTTTTTTTTAAAGAAAAAAGGCAAACGGAAACAAAAACTCAGCCTCTTGCTCAGCACGAGCAGGGTTCCATCCCAAGCTCCATCTAAGTTGGGCATGGGGGGTGCACAGTTATGATTCCAGCACTTAGGGGGGCAGGGGTGGGGGAGTCAGAATGTCAAGATCACTCAAGACAGCCTGGGCCACGGGAGACCCTGTTTCAAAACAAAAGTATACCCTACAACCTCCTGTCAAAATAAAGAGGAAAAAAAAGTTGGGGAGCTTCTTAGTGACCTTCTGGTAAGTGTTGGGATAATCTGAGGTATTTTGATGCTGATTACTGCTTGTTGTCTGACCTACCTTTTGCTTAATAAAAAGCCATCCCACCTGGGCAGGACAGAGGAGATAGGTGGGGCTAGGAGAGAGAGAGGAATTCTGAAAAGAAAAAGAAAGGAGCTCCACCAGGAGAGAAGGAGAAGGAGACCTGAAGTCAAGAGAGGAAGGCCACCATGGGTTAGCTGGAGGAGAAGCACATGGCCGGTGTGGATGGAGAATCCAGCCCAAATGAAGAACATTAACAAGTATATGGGATTATAGACAGGAGGTAGCTTGATAAAATTTATTAAAAGCAGACGGCATGGGATTGAGACAGGGATCCCATGCCTGCCCCACTATGGGAGGTAGTTTAGAGGATTAATATCTTCCCTGGCCAGGTTAACTAAGGCTATCTTAAAATATAACAAGTGTCTGTGTCTTGACTGATTGCTAGCCAGGCCTACAGATAACACATGTAATTTTAAAAACAATAGGTAAGTGACCTGAGAGCCACTAACTGGCTTAGGTGGTTAATGCTAAGACAGCCGTGACTGTTTGGTGAGGTGCTCACAGCCACACTTGGGTGTATCTTACTCTCTGTGGTTTATGCACACGTGTGCATGTGGCTGACCACGCCCTGTGAATGCAATGTGGTCAGAGGAAGACACTGAGTGTTCCTCTCTGTCCATCTTCCACCTAGTTCCCCTGAGACAGAGTCTCTCACGGAACCTGGAGATAGACTAGCAAGCAGCAAGCAGGCCCAGGGATGGCTGTCCCCTGCGGCCCACGGCACTGGGGCTTACGAACACACACAGCCACGTCCGGCTCTGTGTGTGTGTGTGTGTGTGTGTGTTCGCGCGCGTGCTGGGGACCTGAACTTTATTATTTAAAGGGCCAGGAAAGAGAAGATAGGATTCCACTCTGTAACCAGGCTGTTGGACTCATGGCCGTCCTAGTTCAACCTCCCCAAGTGTATGAGCTGCCTGTCCCTGTCCCTGTCCCTGTCCCTCCCTTCTCTCTCCCTCTTCCACTCTGTTGTTCTGAGGAAAGAAAGAAAAAAAAGAGTTATATAGACCTCCTGGATCTTTCCGACTTTTATCTTGGGGGTCACACTTACTAGAGGCTTATGATAGAACTCAGTGACCTATTTAGCATCCATTTCATTCCTCAATACATTTTTCCTGGGAAGGCAAGACGCCTACGTGAGTCAAAGTACTTGCTGCAAAGAATGCCAACCTAGATTCAATCTCACATGGTAGAAGGTAATGACTCCTTCTATCGCACGTACATCAGGGCACACACTCACACATGTATGCACACACACGTGCATGGGGACACACACACACACACACACACACACACACACACTGCAAATGTTAAAAACTTATCACATTCCTATTTCTGTGTAAAACATAGACAGTGCTTGCTGGTACTATGGTGGGAGCCTATAGCCTAGATTGGGTTAGTTGCAGTAATAAGACCCGTGATGAGTGCGGGCGGCACCATCGCATGGGCTAAGGTCCCAGACCAGATTTTAAAAAGAGAGAATCAGATGAATACCAGCACTCATTGCTCTCTGCTTCGGACCTGTGCATGTGTGACCAGCTGCCTCACACTCCCTGCTGCCACGCCTTCCCCACCACGATGTACTGTGTCCACTTGAACTGTGAGACAAAACAAACTCTTTCTCCCTGAAGCTGACTTTGTCAGGTGCCTTGTCATAGCAACAAGAACATTAACTCAACACAGGAACCCCAATGGTGCCTGACACATGGGAAAGGGCTCCCCACATGGTCAGCTTCTCAACCAAGGAAGCAGCCTTATTTCCTTACCTCGGCATCCCCGGCCCATGAATTTAAACAGGCTACTGTTTTAACTTTTCCTGCCACAAGGGGAATGAAAGGTGTGAGGCTTGTATTAACATATTAAGTTAATTAAGGCTCCCTATTAAAATTTTAAGACAGAAGAAGAGAGTGGGGGCAACATGAACACAATAAATATGGCAGATAGGTCGCTACGCTACCAAAAGGAATATTCCCTGAACACTGGTAGTCCTCTGTAATAAGAACAGGTTGAAAAGAGTTGACTGCACTATGAATAATAAAGCGTGCTTAGGGTGAAACTTTGATAAGTGCCACAGAGACTTGGGAAATTTTATACCTTTAATATCATGGACTGGAGAAAAGAAACCTCTTAGTAGTTTTACTATTTATTTTGTGAATGTGGCTTGGGACTGGCTGGTGGGGGGAGTTCCAGTTCCTACTCTTTTTTTTTTTTTTCCAGTTAATTCTTTCTTCTTCTTCTTCTTCTTCTTCTTCTTCTTCTTCTTCTTCTTCTATTAATTTATTCTTGTTACATCTCAATGTTTATCCCATGCCTTGTATCCTCCCATTCTTCCCTCCCTCCCATTTTCCCATTATTCCCCTCCCCTATGACTGTTCCTGAGGGGGATTACCTCCCCCTGTATATGCTCATAGGGTATCAAGTCTCTTCTTGGTTTGACCATGTCCTCTGGAGGGGGAGACCTGGTGGCACTCAGAGGAAGGACAGCAGGTTACCAAGGAGAGACTTGATACCCTATGAGCAGTTCCTACTTTTTAAACTATTCTCACAGCCTTCCTTCTGTATAAAGCGCTATACTCATCATTCAAAATATTCTTCTTTTCCTCTCTTCCAGAACACAAGCCCAGTTACTTTATGTTCTATATATAGACATAAGGCACATATCTGCCCCAATACACATTGTTTTTCACAAGCTTCGGTCTGATTTCCTAAGTGCGGTGTCTAACTCAACAGTGACCTATCTTCCCTCACCGATGTGTCTAAATTACAGCTGTCGCTATTAACCTGAAGCATGTTTCTTGATTCTTAAAAAAATCTATGAAATAGCTAACTATCCCAGTACTGAACACACGTGAGACCCGGGCAATGAAGACATGGCGCACATATTTGCTGCACAAGCACTGGCATCTGATGCCAGATCCTCAGCACCCAGGTAAAACAGCAACCACAGCTACATACATGTGTGTAACACCTGTGTTGTGGGGAGCAGAGACAGGGGGTCCTGGGGGCTCACCAGCTAGCTCCAGTTGGAAAGACCACCCCACCTTCAAGGGTATAAACAGAGTGACACAGGAAGTGATAGAGCAGGACACCTGAAGACCTCTCTGGCCTCAGTATATTCACAAAGGTATGTTCACCCTGACCTGTGTGCATCTACCCCCACCCTCATACAGACACTTATAATTCAACATTATTGCAATCTCTGGAATATTGTGCCCTGAAGAATTTTACTTCTATATAAAAGGAGATACTACAAAAAAAAATCCCTTTAATTCGAACCATCTACAGAGGGAGTTAGCTCACTTTGATCACCAATCTACATGGGAGGGTGCTGCTTACTAACTGTCATTTTAAGCCGGTTATCTGTAATTAAGCCGTATCAGGTGACTTCTCAACGAGCCGCTTACAACAGGACCCATCATGTGGCATCGTAGAAATCAGTCACAATAACCCATCTCCTCACAGTGGACATCCATCTCCATTAGCCAAACACCGAAACGTAACCACAGCTTGCCACCTACCATGTCCCACATCAACCGAGAACCCCAAGTGGTGCAGCACTCGCCTCCTCAACTCTACATGCTGATCGACCATGAGGACCCCCTCAGACGCTATCTCCTCCACAGTGCCCTTCCAGACATCAGGTGTCCCATTACTCTTTCAGTAGTCACATTGAGATAGATTTAACAAAAATTTTTAAGTAGCCAATGTAAATTGTTAAGGTTGCCGAACAGAAACAAACATATGAAAAGCTTAGAATTGCCTCCCTGCTATGTGCCCCACACAGGCCTTACTATGTGGCCCAAGCTGGCCTCTATCCCCCTGCCTCTGCCTCAGCATTGCACTACTGTGTCTTATTATATTAGCTTCCTGCCCTGGCAAGAAGAGACCAACATATCCTTCAGTGTGTGTGTGTGTGTTGGGAGAGGGGGGCGTTATTAAATGGTGGAATTGTCCAAAGGATGGAGTGTTATAGTAAGAACTGAGCTAAGTCAATAAAAACCAGAGATGAGCCTTACCCCCACACTGCTAAGTGACAGAAGCAAATCTGAAATGCTACAAACAATTGAAAATACCTAACTATCTTGTGTGATTTCACTGTTTTTAAAAAAACAGAGTCTCATTTGGCCTGGACTGGCCTTAAACTCACTAGACAGCCAGCACTGACTTTCAATTCCTAGTCCTGCTATCTACACCTCCCAAATGCTGGCATAATAGGCATGAACACCGTGATGAGTGCTTTTGTGTCAACTTGACACAACCAGAGTTACCTGGGAAGGTGGTTCCAATGCAGAACTGTCTAAATGGCTGGATTCAGGCATTATCTTGATCACGCTGAGGTGGGACTATGTACCTACTGAGGGTAGAACTATTCCTTAGGCAGAGGCTTTCATATCATATAGAAAGTGAGCTGAACTAGGAAGCATGCATGACTTCCATAATGCTTCACATTTCTGCCACCCTCACTTCCCTGAGCTGATGAACTATAACTCGGGACTGTGTGGGCCAAATAAAAGTTTTCTCCTTTACGCTGCTTTGTTAGGATATTTTATCACAGCAAGGGGAAGCCTAAGCTAAGATATGCACTATCCTCTGCCTACGTAACAATAACAGCCTTAACGTGGCCACACTGTGGATGCCAAAAACAGGCTGAGTCAGGGGGAGAGAGGGAGGAGCAAGCAGAGGACAGATAATCTGGGCTGTGTGAATTATTCTATACGGAACCATACTGGTAAATTCATGTCATGATACATTAGTCCAAATAAGGGGATACATGTTATTAGAACTGCATTTTCTTGAGCTGATCACTCCTAATACAGATATACAATAAAGTAAGAAAGAAGACCTAGGGATCTGAGTTAGCTTAAAAACAGAAGGCCAGCAGGTAAGGTGGGCAAACGGGCCAGATTACAATGTCTTTGTCCTCAGTGTCAAAAGCTCTTATAGTCACTGTAAGGCCTTTTAAACCATTTCTCCAATCATTGTAGAAACTGATTGGAAATGTCCCCTGGGGTCCAAACAATGCTACTGGGGTGGGAGCCTTGGGGAAACTGGCTTTGCTTGTCATCTCCCAGGGAAATTTACCTGAGAATCAAGCAACCATTGTTTTCTGAGGCCTCCATGTTCCCTGGCTGATGGAATGAGGCCATGGATGTTTCTGTAGAACACCAGATGTGGTAGATTAGAGGAGGGCCTAGACTTGTTCCTGAACACAGCTGGCTCCGTCTAACAGTTAAGTGTACACCCAGCTCGCATTATTACTGTGCTTTTTAAAAATATGCCTCTCCAATCATAAGTTTTTTAAGTATAGAGTAGATTATATAAGTTTCATAAATGCCTTATGTCAGCAAAATTTTTCAACTGAGAATATTCCAAAATATAGGAGTTTCTGTCAACCAATAGAAGCCATGCTAACCAACCATGATTTTTTTCAGATTTATGAACAGAAATAAATGTCTTTGCAGTGTTTTGTTCTGTCTTTAAGGTTTTCGTTTTATGTGTGTATGTGTGGGTTTTTTTTGTTTTGTTTTTTTGGTTTTTTGGTTTTTTCTCTGTGTAGCCTTGGTGGTCCTAGACTATTTTGTAGACCAGGCTGGCCTCGAACTCACAGCCATCTGCTTGTCTCTGCCACCCGAGTGCTGAGATTAAAGGTGTGCGCCACCATGCCCAAGTGTGTGTGCGTGCGTGTGTGTGTGTGTGTGTGTGTGTGTGTGTGTGTGTGTGTTTATGTGTAAGTTTCCCCACATACACGCTGCTCTTCTTGGCGGGCAAGAGAAGATGTTGGTCCTTGGAGGTGGAGCTACAGGCAGTTGTGAGCAGTGTGACACCAGAACGGGGAGCCTAACTCTGGTCTTCTTGATGAACAGCAAGTGCTCTTAATTCCTGAGCCGCCTCTCCAGGCCCTTCTTGGTGTTGTTGAGATATAACATTCCTCAGTATGTAGAACCATAGAACTCCTTTGAGTGAACAAACTTACAGAAAAAAGATTTCAGTAGCACCAATGTCCTGAGCCATCAGGAGGCAGCAAGTACCAGAATTTCTCCCACTGCCCACACTGTCTTCAAAGAACAACCCCTTCACCCCCTTCAGCTGCCAGGGCTTTTCAAAGCCAGTAAGAGTGGGGGAAAAAAAGCCAGAGGACCAAGGAGATTTGAAACAAACAAACAAACAACAACAACAACAAGGCTGCCATTTTAGGAATGAATACCGTACCCCAGCTTTGTGTCCTTACAGAGGGAATGAAAATCCTTGCTACATGGCACATACATTTGGAAGAGTAAGTACACTGTCACACATAGAGGACTAGGAAATTTGACTACCCATTGGTGGTTCACGTCCCTGGTCGGGTGTGCTCACAGACTCTGAAAACTTTGGACAGAGAGATTCTGAAAAAGTTTTTCTAAGTTCTACCAATCTATTGCCCCGTGGGCAACGCCAGTGAGATCAGCTGGCATTAATATGCCCCAAATTCTTTACAGGTAAGCAGGCAGTGGGCAGTCTCCTCTGTATGTAAGAGTTCATCCCTCAGTGCTATGTGAACTCCCCTTGGTAAGCTTCACAGAGGGAAAAGACAAACAGAACAGCTGGGTCTTACACAGGACAAGTATACACTCAGGCTTAAGCAAACTGCAGAGATGTTCATGCACATGCATGCTTATATGTATATTTGCTTTATATGCATGTGTGAGTGTTTATGATAAACTGAATCACATGAACAAGTTTCTAGACCTCGCTCTATATGCTTGCTGTTTTTGAAAACATAACATCAGCCCCAAGAGAAGCAGACTTTTAAACAAGCCCTGAGGCCAGACTAGAAAAAAGACCAAAACCATGGATGTCCAAAGGCTTCTGGTTTAAGAGCCATCTTTTACACTTACCATATTTTCTGGTGTATAAGAGGACCCCCTAACTACCCCCTCTTCCAATAAACACCCTGTGCAGCAGACTCGGGCATATGTGTCTATTTGCAGGCAGAGCACAGACAGCCAGGTGCTTTATTAATGTCGGGAGACAGCCAGCTCCAGCCTACACTGCCCCTTTAAGGCGAGCTCCACACTCAATCAGAAGACACAGTCCTCAGAGTTGAATGGACAGGTTCCGGTGGAGAGCCAATCCACGCTCATGTTCTCTTTCTCGAGGTACAGGAAGATGTGTGCAGCTTGCCCCTCCCTGCTTCATACTTCCCCGACAGAACGGGGAGTCGGCTGCAGCATCCCCTACTATATAAGCCTTCCATATGAAGCAAGGGGAAGCAAGCTGCAGGTAAGTACCTGGCGTATAAGATGACTTTGGCATGCATTTTTTGGTGGGATGGGGTGGGAGGGTTAAAGGTGGTCTTATACGCCGGAAAATATGGCTTGTGTAATATATAAGTAATCACATCAGGAGGACATGTTAGCAATAACTATAAACACCGGGGCCTGCAATGCAAAAACGAGGCGGTTGTTTAATCCAGGCCTGACCTCTTCTCTTAGCAACTAGCACCCTATAAAGGACTTAGAGTTGAACTACAGAAACTACAAACTCAAATGTCTCAAATGGAATGAATCAAGGCTTCTGCTATCATCCATCCTGGTATTTCACGTTAGGAAGATGCTCAAAGCTTACCTGAAAAAGTGGATGGGTCTGTGGTACACACAGAAAACCTCCCCTCACACAGACATCACTGCCTGTATTTAACACTACCCCGAGTCTGGTCCACAAACTTGGACGCATGAGCACACCCATGCACATGTGCACACCCGCCACTCTTCTAATACCCTGCTTCTCACATTCAGGTAGGTCCTCTATGCAGGCTATAAGGAACATTTTCCTGGTTCTAGCAATAGGGGAGAACCACTGTCCACTGGACCTATCCTCCACAAGAATATTTTTCCACTCATCTGCATTCAATAGAAAAGACTCAGTGAGTGCTTACTACCCCTACCATTGGTGCTAGGCACTGAGTACACAGCCCTGAATGAGAGGCAGGTAGTGCTCTAAAGAGTGCAGGGAAATACACAGAGTAAGACAGACACGACTGTATGCTAAGTGAAATCCAGGAAGCAAGTGAGATGAAGGCAGCGAGAGAGGTGCACAGGGAGACCCTCGGAGAGACACGCTAACATGTCAAGTGGGGACGCACCCAGGTTCGCAGATCCCCTTCTGCCTACAGAACAACTGCAGTGTCTCGGCGACATGAAGACTCTTGGCAACCGGAACTAACCAGGTCCTGTCAATATTCACCTTAAAAACTTCCACAGCCAGGGGTGTAAAATCTCATTTAACCTTTTGAGGTGAAAAATTGCTTTTCTGTCTGCTGCAGTTACAACATGAGCGACCACAGCTTGCCTAGGAACTGGAAAACAGTGAGAGGTCTCTCGCGCATCAGCAGCCTGAAACTTAGGATGCATGCAAGAGAGGGACTCCATAAATGGACAGACAGCTGCAACTGCCAAGGGTCGGCTGAGGCTTCGAACTAGATACAAAATTAAAAGATAAAGATCAAAACGTAACAAGGAGCACATTTAACTTAAGCACCAGTGCGTTTATATAATCTTAATGTTGTTTATATGTTCAGTAAACTCCAAGGAAAAGAACAGAGAGGAGTCCCTGGAACCAGAAATAAGCAGTATTCCATCTTCAGAAGGACAAGTAATTATCCTGGGGCTGGGTCATCTTCAGAAGGACAAGTAAGTTATCCTCGGGCTGGGTGGGGGGTGGGGGTGGGGTCAATGGAAGACAGAATAAAGAAGCAGTAAACAGAGAGGGGTCAAGAAGAGGATAAACACACAACAGAGAGGTCAGAAAAGCACGGTTTAACAAGTTTCTGAAAGCCAGAACTAGGGAAGATAGGCTTGTGAGTATTGATGCCCGTGATGGAATTGGTAATATTCGTCATTAACCTGACTGGATTTAGTTACCTAGGAGACACAGCTCTGGGTGTAAAGGTGAGGGTGTTTCTAGAGAGGTGTAGCTGGCAGCATGTAGCCTTATCCCATATGTTGGTTCTGATCTCAAGGGGCACAAAGGGCCAGGGATACAATAGGAGATAGCATAGTAAGTGAGATAATTCCACCTCAGATAGATGAATATATTATTACTATTTATTATTATTATTATTATTATTATTATTATTATTATTATTATTATTATGTATATTTGCGGAGGAAAGGCAGGAAGGTGGAGAAGAGATGGAAGAAAGGAAGCAGTGCAGAAGAGCTTGGAGGAAAGTGGGGTGTAAGGAGAAGGGGAAGAAAGAGGAGGAAGGAAGGTAAAGACACGCACTTATGGACACATGAGGTGCAATGGTTTGGAGACAACTGGAAGAGTTGCAGGTGGAGAGAGAATAAAAAGAACAAGAACAGGAAGGAGAGAGGCGGAGAAAGAGAAGGAGAGGAGAAGATGAGATAGAGAGGAGTGGTTCCTGACACCCAGGATCCGGTCACTACAGGAAACCATTTCATGAGGAAGGAGGCAGTACCACGCCACATTATCATGAGGCAGGCGTCTGTGGGCCATGCTGCCTGGCGGGGGCAGTAATCCTACAACCGGCGTCACTGTCTCCATTCCGTCTCTCCAAATGGTCCAAATGGATGACTCGATGAGACCACAGACTGTAGGAAGCAAGACACTTGTTTTAAATTTCACTCCATCAATGACATCTGGGAAAGCTCTTTAGGGCAGCAAGGACTGTTGTGGGCGAATGGAATCTCTCCCACACAAACCCCAAACCTTAACCACTCTCACGGCACTCAGTCTTTTTTTTTTTTTTTTACTCTACAAACAAATCTGGATTCTTACAAAATTAAAAACTCATTCTAAAGAAAAGTAGTGTTACTCCTGAGCAGGATAAACCACACTAAAAAATCTTGGTTTCAATAAATATCTCTTGCCTACTGCTATTAAGAGTCCAAAAGTGAATCCTTAAGTTTGCCAGGAAAACAGTGCACTGATCTCGCTGTGATTTGCTTTCACTATTTTCATGTTCTTGTGTTTCTTTCTGATGTTTCTGGGTTGGGAATTGGCCCCCCCAAAAAAAAAAACCTATTCTAAATTAATTCAGGAGACAGAAGCACTAAAGGCGATGTGCTGTGCCATCACTGCAGGGTTAGCGAAGGCCTTTAGAGGACACTAAAGGAGGATGTGGCTATGCCATTTAGTAAAGGGTTCATCTAGCATACAGTCTTAGATTTCATCTCTAGTACTGCATGAATCAGTCATGGTGGTGAACACTGGTACTTCCAGGACCCAGGAGACTGAAGATCAGAAAGTCAAAGTCTTCCTCAACTCCATCCATCATCACCAGTTCAAGGCCAACTGAGCTATGTGAGGCCCTATCTCCAGACACCACTGTCAAATAGTGGAACAGTCACGTGTTCCTTGTTTATTTAATTGTTAAAGCTTTACAATCCAGTGAGGGGGTGTGGGGGAGAGAGAGAGAAAGAGAGAGAGAGAGAGAGAGAGAGAGAGAGAGAGAGAGAGAGAGAGAGAGAGAACACACCACCAATCAAAAGCTGAAGACTGTACCAGTCAGGGTTCTTTAGAATCAGAAAATGGTCTCAGTTCTGAGATGTGGCACTTGGGGCAGAATCCATTGGTGCCTCACGGTGTGATGCCTTGCGCAGTACATAGTGAGCTCATTTGATGCTTAGAATCAAGGCTATAGTGATGCTCAGCAGTAGCAGAAACGCCACAGATTCATCCTGTGTTAGATTTTTGAATTAAAATTTGGTCAATGTTCAGTTTAGAGACCTTTGACTAATTGCTAAAAATTGTATGCCCCACCTCCCATGCTGAAGTATAGAACACCACATAAGGTCATGGCCCATAGTTTAAGAAGCTTGGTTCTGTAACACCACGCCAGTGTTAAAGACTACAGTTTCGAACGAGCATAATGAAAAAAAAAGTAAAGATATTCGTCCCTACTTAAGGGACATACTGGGAGGGTATGTTAATTTACATTTAAAAATGCACATCTACCCTGCTCTAAAATTCTAGCACACTCTAACACAATAGAACACTGCCACTCAATGCAGGACTATCATCTCCTTTCAAGAATACAATAACTAGCAAGGCGCAATGGCGCACACCTGTAATTCCAGCACTCAGGGAAGCAGAGACAGGCAGATCTCTGTGAGTTCTAGGCCAGCCTGGTGTACAAAGCGAGTCCAGGACAGCCAGGGCTATCACACAGAGAAGCCTTGTCTCGAAACGACAACAAGAAAAGCATACAACAACTACAGATCTTCACAAGTACTATGGCTGGAAAACATGGTCAAACAACAGCACAGCTCTACAGAGTCTCTATCAAACACAGACCTCCTTTCAGCCAAAACCCCCACAACTTCCATTTTATGGAATATTCTAATCACACGACCCAATAAACGTGCTTCATTTTGTTCATTTACCTTCTCTTTCTTAATTAATGCCTGCTGCTTCTGATTTTCAAAAACAACAACAAAATGTCAAGCTAATTGCTAAAAAAAAAAAAAAAAAAAGAAAGAAAGAAAGAAAGAAAGAAAGAAAGAAAAAGAAAAACCCATCAGCTTCTACTCGTGTAAAAAGGAGAATTTTGGTTTGAATCATCTATCAGAGCGTTCCTTACTTTAATGGGAAGACAATCGTTAGAGTAAGATTCACCGCTGTGGTAGATTACACTCGTACAGTACTCTTATATAACACCTTCAAATCCCCGGGCATTCTTCACACACGATGTCTTGTTTAATACACAAGTGAGTCACAAGAATATCTTAATGGGATCTCTCCTTTTGTACACGGGGAAGCTGAGGCACAAGCATGATGGGTAACTTTCTCCCGGTGACAAGTACTGTAAGTGGCTAAGCTGGGACTGCAGTCTGCAGTCCACGCCCTCACCGTCTACACCCTCTCGCGTAAGAACTCACTCCGTGCCACACCCGAGAAAGTGATGCCTGATATGGAAAGGATGATCCCCTCAGTGGCAGGCTAGCTGGAAAGTCCTCATAAGCCCTAAAGCTACATATAAAGAATATGGTTTTATTCACACCACCTCACTAATTGTGTATATTAATATTTAAACAGGAAGCCTAAGTCTGGCCTGGGGATGCAGACAATGTCAGCCCAGCTACTTGGGAAACCGAGGCAGAAGGATAACAAGTTTAAGGCCACTTGGAGCTACAGAGTGAGGACGAAGACCCTGGGTCAAAATGGCAAGTGAAAAGAGGGCTAGGTATGTAGCTAACTGGGAGAGCACCTCCCAAGCAGACAAAAGACCCAGGGCATGCGGGGTGCAGGATAAAAGTCCTTTAAATGTATAACTTGGGAACCCTTTTAAACAGTGCTGACCAGTAAGAATGTGAGCCAACTATGAGTTTTATTTATAATTTTAAATTTTCTCTAGCCACATTAAAAAATGCAAAAATTGGGTAAAATTATCATTAATGACATGCTGCATTTAAACCATGCATCCAAAAGAATATGTTAACGTATGATTAATATGGATTATTAACATGATAGTTTACATGGTCATTTTTCTACTTGACATGGTAAATCCCTTTGTATTATGGTTTTTACACATCTCAGGAGGCCATATTTCAGCTGCCCAGAAGCTACCATGCTGAATAGCATAGTTTTAAAGTTCATAAACAAAGTTTTACATTTTTAAGTGAAGGAGGATGGTGCTGTGTGTACACAGCCTTTAGAGATTTCCCTGTGGTTAAACTAGAAAGAATATATACGTGTGACTATCTGCAGCAGGGACCAGACATTTTCTGGTAACTCCGAAACTTGGTGGTATACAATTCTCTGGTGGGTGATCAGGACTAGTCAAATTTTCATCGTCTCTGGGCCCAATATACCACTCAAAGAAGGAATTAGGAAAATAAAAGTATGTATCCATTCCCTGAAAAAAACTCACTGTGTGTGAGTCAAACTGTCTTTATTTCCACTGGACAACCATTGTCTGTGTGTAGTTACGTACATGGGGCAGAGGCTGAATCTGGTCATCACAACGCGATATTTTCTTCTTAAAGGTCAATTTCACCCTAAATCCTCAGTCAGAATAATCTCTCTCAGCAGTCCATTTGACTGTACCAACGGGATATGGAGGGAAGGCATGGGGTGGGGCAGCCATAGATAGGAAAAGCCTCCCTAGTTCAAAGCCCCAAACTGTCAGTGAGGCCCTTACCACACCCCTAAAGGCAGAGCAGAGGGGAAGGAAAGAACATCACAACAAAAGTGAATGCTAGAACATTTAAGAGCGAACAACCTCTTTAGAAACAACTTGGGGAAAGAGCAAAGAATTATAGCACATCAAGTGAAGTTACATAAACACACTAATGAAATCCAGGGTCTGACTTAGGGAACAGCCTATCTCCTGCTCACTTCCACAGATAGCAGCAGCTCAATTTGGAGGGCCAGGACCCCAGAAACCAAACACATGCCTACCTCCACAGAAGGAGAAGGAAGAGGGGCTGGCATGGAGAGATGGGACGAGGAGGAGGGGAGGAAGGCATCAGACACCCACTCTGAATTTTAAATGACACCAAGAACCATATTCTGATGAGATGTTTAAAGCCTCAGTTCGGAGAGGGTCCCTGTTTCTACTCCCATCCCTAGATCACAGGCCCAGAGCAAAGAAACACCAAACGACAGCACACAGTGCCAACACCAGGGGACACAACCACAACAACTATAGCAACAAGTGCTGCCTTACAGCAAGTTCAATGAGTTCAAACAGTTTCTGAGAAACCACAGGAAAAGGAAAAGCACGTTTGTGAGAGCATCACCCAAAGATGCCCACTGCGTCTACATTAATCACGCGAAAAACAAATCCTCGGGTGCACAGCTGTAATCCAGGTGCAAAGTTTGTGAAAGAAGATGGGGTCAGAAGTTAAAGGTCAGCTTCAGCTATGTAGGAAAGTTCAAAGCCAACATAAGCAGCATGTAGACCTTGTCTCAAAACCAAATGGAATTAAATTAAATTAAAACAGGTGTAGAAAGGGAAGTGGGAAGCTGGAGACAGGGCTCTGTTCTTGCAGAGAACCCAGATTCTAGTCCTGGCACAAACGCGGTAAGCAGCTCGCTACCATCTGTAACTCTAGTTCAGGGGAAATTAATACTCTCTCCTGGTCTGTGCGGGCATTTGCACTCACACACACCTACCTACCTACCCCCCCACCATACAAACACACACACACACACACACACACACACAAAATAAACATATAAAATAAGAATGGAGGGATGGCTTAGCAGTTACGAGCATTTTTTTTCTTGCTGAAGACCCGGTTCAATTCCCAACACCTCCTCGGAGCCTCACAATCATGTGTAACTCCAGTTCATGGACTTCAATGCCCTCTTCTGACCTCTGCAGACAGAGAGGTGCACAAAACATTCATCAACATTAAATAAAGTCTAAAAATAAAAACCTCAAAATTTTATATATATATATATGTATATATATGTGTGTGTATGTATGTATGTGTATGTATATATATATATATCAGGGGAGAAAGGCTATGCAAAGACAATAAGATAATGGCATTTTTATTAAGGAGGGAGCTGAGGCTACTCTTTAGAAAGGATATCATACTGACAGTGGCATTAAAGAGGTAAGAAGCTACCAGCCTCAGACACACTGACATCAAAGGCCTGTAGTAATTTCTTTATAAACCAGCCATGGGAATGAGTAGACATGCCACGAATAGTTCTTTAAGTGTTAATACCTTAAACTAATATAACTCGATGACTCTGTGGTCCAACAGCCCTACTGACTGTCACAGAGCCGTTTAAAAGCTCCAGGAGACTTCATAAAAAATGACTGTGTCCACATGACTATGGCCTCACTCATATAATACTTATAAAGTATGTCAGACAATAACAGCCGCCCGTGACGACTCTGAAAAAAAAACACAGCACTGTAACACGCCTGGCAATCAACCCAGTGGCTGAGCTGTGGGAGGAGTATTCAGGCCCTCATCCACCCCGGGCGGGGGGGGGGGGGGGGTTTGCTCAGATCTGCTAACGAGCTTGCCACAGGTCCTTTGAGACACAGCTACATGTGAGTCAAGGCCTCTCTCAAGCATCCACAAAGGCTTCACGCGGGACACAGAGGTGTCACTGGTGAGCCTGGACTGAAACAGATTCTCCCACAGAAAGTTCCAGAACAAGACTGCAAAAGAGAACTAAACAGTGCCATCTGGTGCGAGAAAAACAGGGAGAAATACGAGCTGTGGACTTTCCAACCAGAACCTTGTGTTGATCCTCTCCTGGTGTGAGAGTGTGAGAATGAATGCATGTTTTTTCCCCTTCAGAAAAATGCCCCAGTGTTTCAGGCATATCTCTTAACGCATAATGTTCTTTTTAAATAGAAACGTTTAATAACTTTTCCATCAGTATGGAACCTTAGCAACCATTTAACATGCTTTCTTTTTATATACTATGAGGTAACTCTATAGTCTATTTTAGTTCTAATAATGATACTGTTGGGGTAAATTTCTACTCATTTTGAAAATGTATGCTCAATATTTGGAAGGGAGGCTCTTTGCACTGCAGAATGATTTATTAAAGACATATTTTCTGCAATGTTGCAAAAACTCCTAAGAAATCATCAAATAAAAGAATAAAGTGTCAATTCTACTAACAATTGACAAGAGGGACTATTACTTATTATGAGAACCCTCAGAGGCTATTTCTAACAGTAGCACAAACAACTTATAATGTTCAAAGAATCCAATAAAATGTCCTAGGCTGACAAAAATAACATTGCTAGCTTAGTGTCTGCAAAAGAAATGAACAAAAAGACAAAGTGGTTCATGTATCTGAAAATTAAAATATCCTTTCCAGGGCTAGTGGAATGAATGGCTCAGCAACTAGGAGCCCTTGCTGCTCTTGCAAACAACTTAGGTATGGAGTATGGTCAATAGTACCTGTGTGAGGCCCCTAACAACTACCTGTAATTCCAGCCTCACGGGATCTGACGCCCTCTTCTGGACTCTATGAGTAACTGCATGCATGTGGCATACACTTACAGACATATTAAAAATGAAGTTAAAAAAAAAAAAACACTTTTCATTGCTAACATCTAAAAAAGACAAGTTTTCCCCCCATATTCTTTTGTATTAATAATTTTTCATGCCCTGGGCAATTGATTATGAAATCATAACCTTGAGGACAGAAAACACTCAGAAATCCTACTGAGTGTTTACAGCGTAAGAGCTTTTTTTTTTTTTTAAAAAAAAAAAAAACAAACACTGTCTACATTTACTTTTCCCCAAGAAAGGAGACAGTGAATACACAAGGAGCCGAGATAAAATGTCCATGGTTAGTAGGCTTCATGCCTTGTGTCTCATAATGTAAACAGTTACAAGGAGCCTACAGGGGACCACACTAACTCCATATTTACAGAATTAATGTAAAGAGGAGACTCTGTAAGCAGCGGGTGGGAAAAAAAAAAAAAGACCCAGGTCCTGTTGGAAACCCAGATCCTATTAAATCAGCATTCTGAACTTTAGACACACTGAGAGACACATGCATGGGCCATAACAACAACAACAACGAAAACAGAAATACACTCGGCAACATTTACAGATAATCTATTTAAGAGAGAAAGGATGGTTTTGCCCTTTCCATCCTTCTCTGCATCCAGGAGCTAGGCAAGAAGTTTTCCTCCTCAGCAGCCTGTAGATGGTGCTACGAACCTGCTTTTCTTTCACGGAGGACTGCAGTTTTATCACTGGAGGAAGCTAATTTATGTGTCCCTTTTCTTGTGCAGCTTGGAAAGGTGAATGGGGATTGCCAGACCTTCTCCCAGGTCACTGTATATGGCTGCGCGGGCAACCAGCTTCAATGAAGGAACGTAATAGCTCTTTTTTAATCATGCATAAAAACCAGCTTTTGCTACCTACCAGATGGGATGACTGGAGTGGGAAAGTCTGAGAGAGCACCTCTTCACGTAGACAGGCAAAATTCACAGCCAAGAAAGGCTCAGAGGGCACTTCAGGCCCTTCCTGTCTTAGAGTTGTCCCATGCACCCCGAGGATTATGTGAACACAGCTTGCTACCTACTCTGTTGTTCTAGACTGTTCTCTGCAGGCTGTCGCCTGCGACCCATGCTCTGAAATGTTCTCAAGTCATGGGACTACTTGGTGGCAGAGAACTGTAAACACAGAGAGGGCACTGAGTCAAGCTGTCTTCGGTAGAGAGTAGAGACCAGTAGAATCCTAGGCCATTTCTTTTTCTTTTTCTTTTTCTTTTTTTTTTTTTTTTTTTTTTAAAGACCACACTACTTGTTTTGAACATAGTGTGTTGTGTGTGAGGTGAACAAAGCACACCTGTAGTGCACTGTTTTAAAAATCACCCTTTTAGAGCTGGTACAGTGCTTGCCTTGCAAGCCTTGCAAGCATGAGGACCAGAGTTCAATCTCCAGAACCTCGCCCCGCCCCCCCACCCCACCCCAGGAAGCTAGGCATGGCAGTGAACGGCTGTCATCTAGGCACTGGGGGAAAGAACATATGAAGATCCCTAGGGCTCACTGGCCACTCTGTCTTGGCTAACCAGGAAGCCATAATTCGCAGCAAGAGACCCTACTCCAAAAAGCAAGGTGAGTATCTTCCAAGGAATGACACCTAAGGATGCACCTAACTGTGGCTGTCAAATTGACTACACCTGGACTCAACTAAACTCCAAGAAGCTGGGCACACCTGTGAGGGGTTTTCTTGACTGAATCATTTGAGGTGGGAAGACAGTGTCCCCCCCACCCCCACCCCCCCCCCCGCAAACCTAGGCCACACCTTCTCATGGCAGCTCACATGAACATAAATAGACATGTAAGAAGAAAGTTCTTAGCTCTTTGCCTGCTTGCCGTCACTGTTGCTGGCAAGTTCATCCACTCTGTTGCTGAGGCGTGCTTTAGCCATTATTCCAACTGAACCCTTCAGGATTCAAACGCAGACTGAAGATTAGCAGCTCTTTAGAAACCCCTTGGGACTCCAGCTCCTGGTTAGAATGGTTAAAACATCTGGTCTCCTGGAATGAACAGGTTCTTGGCCTTTCCTTTGGAAGACAGCCACTGTGGGACTCCCCACGATAAAGCCGGTAAGTTACTCTTAATAAATCGCGCGCGCGCGCGCGTGTGTGTGTGTGTGTGTGTGGTGTGTGTGTGGTGTGTTCATTCTATCAGTTCTGCTCCTTTAGGGATCCTGAGTAATGCAATACTCACGGTTGTCCTCTGACCTCCATACACACATATGCGCAAGCACACTCACACACACGTGCACCCCCCACTCCCCCGTGCCACAAAGCAACACGTCTGCCTGTGTGCACAAACAACGCACCCTTGCTTATCTTACATCAGCTCCACACTGAGTCCATTTTTGTCTTAATCCTCTTTGGTTATTAGAGCAGCCCCAGGTTTACAGCCAGGGTGGGCAAAGAGTATAAAACTCCCGCTGCCCCCTGAAGAGCCACCCCAGCACCTCCCTCCCCAACACCACGGTGCATCTGCTACGGCCATGGACCCAGAGCACATTCTCACTGCACTGAATGCTCAGACTCTCTCCTGGCGTCACGCGTGGATTTCCACGGGCGTACAGCCGCCATTTACTGCAGCGCGACTCGCTGTCTCAGGAACCCTGTGCTCCGTTCTTTTCCATCGCCTCTCCTGCCTGCCCCAAGCCGCTCTCGCTGCCTTTTCAGTCTCTAGACTTCTTCCTTTTCCAGGTGTCCCCGTGTTGGGTGTTCTGCAACCTCTTCCACGTCACCAAAAAGAATCGAAATGCATTCTGTCGTGAGCTCCTCAAAAAAAAGCAGAGAGCCGGGTTGCTTTCTCTGTGTCCAACAAGAATGGATTTGGCACTTGGCAAGCACTGAATAAAGAGCAAGTAAATTATCACACTGAATTAGGGCGAATCAATACGTTAAACAATCAGTTCTCCCTTGTATCGCCCTCACGCGAAATACGCACTGAATTGATTTGAAGACTTGAAACTGTAGGATACATGTAGGAAACATCTCTAACTTACTATTTAAAAAAAAAAAATCAATCAGGGCTGGGGAAATAGCTTAGCGGGTAAAAAAGGTACTCATCATTTGTAAGCAAGAAGGCCAGATTTTAGATATCAAGAACAGACATAAAAATGCTGGACAGGCATGGAGGCCCACGAAAGAGGTAGAGATGGAGCAAGATGGCCAGCTGTGTTACATGAACTACTGAGGTCTGGGCTCAGTGAGAGAACACGCTTCAGAAATATACTGTGGTGAGTAACCGAGGAAGATATCCGATCTCAACCTTGGGTCTAGACACCCATCCTCACACATGAGTGCCTGCATATATGTAACGACACCTACAACACACATGCTGAAAGAAGAAAAAACAAGCAGTGATCCGGTGGGACATTCAGTTGTTAAGACTGCTTGCCTAGTGTGTGAGAAGCAGCGGTTTCCAGCCTCAGCACCACTTAACTCAGGCATAGCGGCACACGCACTGCGCTCGGGAGGTGGAGGCAGGAAGATCAGGGTCATTCTCGGCTGTACAGTGAGTGCTATGCCAGAAAGAGACACATGAGGCCCTGCATCAAAAATAATTAAAAGGAAAAACTTAATCAATTATTAAGACCGAGCAATGATCAGAATCTAAAAAGCTCAATGAATTTTAAAAAAAAAATTCACATTTGTACTGACTGCTGGAACATGGGTTACACTTGTAAGGAAGTGCAACACCCACGAGTTAAATGACAGTGATATAAATGACGTCAACAAAGGCGAAGCTGAGAGAGCACTAACCAGGCAGCAGGCTCTCCATAGGCACCACCAGCTTTTATAAACAATCTAGAGGGTCATGAGTATCTCAGGTTCAATTCACAAATAAAGACAAGGAGACTGATGAGATGGCTCAGTGGAGTGTCTGCTGTGCTCTGGGTCCATGGCCGTAGCAGATGCACCGTGCTGTTGGGGAGGGAGGTGCTGGGGTGGCTCTTCAGGGGGCAGCGGGAGTTTTATACTCTTTGCCCACCCTGGCTGTAAACCTGGGGCTGCTCTAATAACCAAAGAGGATTAAGACAAAAATGGACTCAGTGTGGAGCTAATGTAAAATAAGCAAGGGTGCGTTGTTTGTGCACACAGGCAGACGTGTTGCTTTGTGGCACGGGGGAGTGGGGGGTGCACGTGTGTGTGAGTGTGCTTGTGCATATGTGTGTATGGAGGTCAGAGGACAACTGTGAGTATTGCATTACTCAGGATCCCTAAAGGAGCAGAACTGATAGAATGAACACACCACAACACACACACACACACACCACACACACACACACACACACACACACACTCAGAGGAGCAGAGTTTGGCTCCCTGCACCCATGTCAGGCAGCTCACAAGCAATTATAACCACTGTGACAAATGCAGGGAGGATTTCCTTTCTATAGCTGAGTACTACTGAACTGTACAGTATATATTTACTTGAAAATATAAATAAATAGCCCACCTGGCCAAATACACACTGAAAATAGGTCCAAAAGGACCTTTCATAGGTGCACACCTGCTTACTGGATTCTATGACAATTCTGCAAGATTCAGTCCACACCTGACCCTGCCCAAACTGTAGCCACAACTAAGGTCCACAAAACGTCACCCACTTGAATGCGCCCAATGAGTGCATTTGGCTGCTCTACAGAAGAGGGAAGGATGCTCCCATTCTGTCAGCTCGGTGAAGGTCTCAGGACAGGCACCGTGGTGCCAGTATGATCAGCTCGGCCGAATGACTGCGCTTTCTGCTGGAAGCAGCATTCCTCTGACGTTTTTTTGGCAGACCCTCTGTGTCTACATCACCGGCAGTCTCCAGCTCTCCGGAGTCAGACTTCAGGATGTGTCTGCTGTCTGGAGGCCTAGGGACGGTGGCTTGACTGCTCGCTTAGCATTTTAATGATTAAAGGACTGGGGAGGTGGGGGAGAGCGAGCAGGTATATAGCGAAGGAACAGTCAGAGCTGGGCAGGGAAAATTCCATGGAAGCAAGGCTTTTCCCCTTCTTTTGGAATTTAAGATTAATTTAATGCTGATGACAGAATAGCTCCTGTCCAGCCTAAAATGACATTCATTTTAAGCATGGTATGCTATCCTTGTGGAGGTTACTGCAGAGTTTGACCCAGTGATATGGAGCGGTAGGAAAACCTGCCTGCTGCCCTGAGTTTGATCCCTGGTACCCAGAGAGTGAAAAAAGAGAATGGACTCCTGTTAGTTCTTCTCTGACCTTTACATGTACAGAGTGGTACCCATGCACTACACACACACACACACACACACACACACACACACACACACACACACACACCACACCACACAAAAACCATGAAAAAAAAACCCTAAAGAAAAATAATCAAGGATTATGAAAAAATTAAAATGGACTTTTCATGGTCAGGATGCATATATATTGTCTACATGTATGAAACTATCAACAAACAAATGATCAGGATACACATATATTGTCTACATGTGTGAAACTGTCAGCAAACAAATGAAAGGCATTCTATTTACAAAAGAAAAGAAATGAAAAGAAATCCAATGGTCTCCTGGGCAGTACAGGATTAGGACAGGGTCGCAGGGTCACCCCTGTGATTAAAAGGCATTTTTAACAAATGGTCAGAAGTGTGAGTGGACTACTTCTCATGGATCCCAGGCTGGCCTGGACTTTACACTTTAACCAAGACTGGCTTTGAACTCTTGATCATCCTGCCTCTCTACCTCCTAAGTGCTGGTCTTGCAGACCTGCATGAGCATGCCCTGTGTGATCACTCCAAACAAGTAGAACAAGGTCCCCACCCAATTCTGTCATCATCACTTAACCATGCAGACGATTTCTCATCCCATTCAATGTACTCAATGCACAGACCTTCCTGGACTCTCTCACGTCGACACTATACTTGGAAGCCTTTTGCCCTCTGTGTGCTTGAAAGCTGTTTGGGGCTCTGGGGTCAAGGCTGCCCATGCGCTGCAACCCTCCATCTCTCGGTCTTGCCGAGGCCAACCCCTCCACCTTATAAAGTTTTGCTTTGAGAAGAATGACTGAGACTGTGCCAGGTGCCTCCACTTTCCCACGTTCAGTCTTCTGTCTTATACCTCATCACATATGACCATTACACCCCACAGGCTGACACTGGGATCAAACACTCCACACTAGGGCACACATTGGTACGCACACTGTGCGATGCAGCATTATGAAGATATGCACTGCTCAGAGCCTCTCCCCTGCTGCTCAATGAAGCATCACACCTATATTTTTAATAACTTTTCTGAGAGTAAAAAATGTTCATGGTATACAATTCACCCCTTAAAGCACACAGCTCACTGGTTTTGTGAACTTTTTGAGCCACATGGCATAAAAGCAAGCCACCACTTGTTGCAGGATATTTGATCACACTGTGAACCCCAAACCCTGAGATTTTGTTTACTGGAAAAGCCTGTTTCTAGTTGTGGTGTGGTTCAGCCCTAGAACACACTTTTAAGCCAAGAGCTTTCTGCTTAAATACTGTAAACAGGATTAAATAATGTCAACCATAGGTCAAGAGGCAGAGCAAGTAACCATTTGACAGAAAGTAAACATAAGAAAAAAAACCATAGAGAGCAAGAGGAAGTCAGGAGAGTAGATAGAGAGATGCGCAGGAAGTAGAAGCGAGGGACATTCAGTTTGAGGGTTCTTTGAGGAAGGAGCATTCCTTCTGGGAGGACATCGGCTGAGGAGGAAGGTAAGCTCAGTGCTTTTTCTGCCTCTCGGAGCTGGCAGGCTTTCATCCCAGCATCCGACTCCCGTGTCTTCATGGTAGAATCAAATGATTGAAATTTTGTTCAAAACATAATCTACTCATACCCTTGTACAGCCAGTATGAATGAATTGTGCCTCATGGGGCCACCAAAAGGGCTCCATGGGCAAAGGTGCTTGCCACCAAGCCTGACACCCTGAGTTTGAACACCACGGCCTAACGTGGTAGAATTAGAGAACAAAATCCCAGAAGGGGTCCACTGACCTCCAGCGTACCTTGAGGCATGCCCTCTACCACCCACAGGGCAAATTAATAAATGTATCACGAAATGAATTCAGCACCCATCCACAGCCAAGTCTCTTAGCGGCAGCCTTGAGAATGACGCACGAGTGTGTGATTTTAAGAATGATCTAAGAGACCATGACCTGGGAGGCTCATTTTGTGAATGCAGACCCACCAACTGTGCCCACAAATGGCCTCATTTCCCATCACGCCTGGTTTTGCCCCACTTGGCCTTGAACGTACAACCTACTGAGGGGATGTAGAGGAATTATGCACCTTAAAGCCTTGGCAAATAGGTTCTACTGATTGCTGACACTGGTGTTGGCAGAGATCTCATAAGTTACCCTCTATGTTCTGGAACCCAGGCCCACAGCTTGGCTGAACTCCCAACACAGAGCAGCTCATACAGCCAGAGGGAGAGGAGCCCTCCTGAAACACTGGACAGGCAGATCCCAAAAGGAATTATGTTAGCATCAGCACCCCAGCCCACCTGTTGCACTTTAGGAGAAATCCACCCACTCAGAGAGCCACTGGAAGAAACGTGTGTCTAAACACTGTGAAAAGCATGGGGCCTGTGGCCTAGAGCCAGTCGTAAGCAGATCCTTTTTCAGCTTCAGCCCTTCTCTACCCTAGCCAGAAAACTGTTCCACTTGTGCAGCCCATGGTGGGGGGACCCACATGACTGGTACCTTATGCTTGCTGGCTTTTTATCCCACAGCAAAGTAAGGGGCCCTGTGGTGTCTCCAGCCTCTTGTTGACACAGACTAAGTTATTCCAACTATTCAGTGGGGACTCCTGGGAGGCAGGCTTTAAGACCTCTGTTCCATAGCAGTCCTGGAAAAGACCTGAATGTTTACTCCAGGCTCTTATTAAAAGCATGTGCAGATATCTTTTATTGTTATTTATATCCATGTGTGTGCCTGTGTGGGTGTGTACACATAACTGCAGGTACCCACAGAGGCCAGAAGAGAGCATCAGATATCCTGGAACTGGAAATTAGAGGTGGTTGTAAGCTACTCAGCATGGTTGCCAAACACCGAACTTGGATCCTCTGCAAGAACAGTATGTGTGCCCTTCATCACAGGGCCATCTCTCCAACCTTTTATTGTTGTTTAAAAAACAATCAGAGGTTTGTATAAAACATTCAGGCTCGGTCCATCAACATAGCTGAATTAAAATCCTCACCGAAACATTTAGTAAGGGAAAGAAATAGCAGTTCTTAATGGCTTTGTTAATGTTTGCCATATAGAAGACTATTTCATTTCACTAAGGTCAAATTTATAACGAAAGAGAGTTAGATTTTATGTGCTCTCTGTATATACTTCGCAGGACTTTGGGGGTACCTAATAAAAATCCAGTAATACAAGCACAGTTATGCCTCTTAAAGGCTCTAGATCATAATTTAAGTTTTTAAATGACCAGGAAGGTTTATGGTTCTTCCTTCTACGATGACTAACTGTGAGAAGAACTTAGTCGGTGCCAACACTCTGGTTAGGAAAATGACACCTCAAGACTGCAACGGTGTGCAGGGGAAAATGTGTTTCACCTTTACAAAACTACTTCTAGAAATGTATCATGCACAAAGATGACAGGTGGTTTTGTGTGGTTTTTAGTTACTCCCTCGATGGTGATAATGGAAATCTTAGTGTAATTCTTATCTCTTCTCTCCGATCATAATCTCTATTTCCTGGATTGCCATGGTGCCATACTAGGTACTAATAAAATGAATTTCCAGCTCTGCTGAAGAAACACACAGAAGCAGGAACAGATGTGGAGTTCTTATTAGAAGCCAAAAATTAGGGCATCGCTCAATTGTGCAGGGAACCCAGAGCCCCTGATCAATCTTGTGGGAAAATCTGTTCAATTACTCCATGTCCTCAAAGCACCTTCCTCAAATGAACACGTCCAAGGGCTCAATCCATCTTCTCCGTGAGATGCCAGATGAGCTGTTCGAACATCTAATCCTTTTTATAAAGCAGAAAATGTTTCTCAAGCTCTTTATGTCTGATTGAACTAATTTACTGTGGACAGGCAGCAGCCTATCTTTAGATAAATACTAATCGGCATGTCCGTGCCTGCCTCTGTCTGATTGCCACTGTCATGCCGGAAGGGAAGGTCAACAGCTAATAAAACCAGTTAACAAGCCATTCCGAACTTCGCTTTAGCTTACCACTCTTGAAAGTTAGTCATCACCTCCACGCATTGCAGACATCCCTCCTGTTTTCACTGAACGCCGCGGCAAACCTTTGGGTGTGGTCATTAGCTGAATTAACACTGCCCAGTCTAATTTTACACAGCGTAAGCTGAGACACGAAGGCCAAGTCAAATGCACCGTAAGCCATGGAGAACAGTGTGGACAGGAAGCATGTGACCCCACGTTGGAGGTTTCTTGTTGCACCCCAGCCCATGTATCCTCCATCTACTTACTTACTTTCCTTTTTCTTTATTTCCTTTCTCTCTTTCTTAATATCTTTAAACAAGTGAAAGAAATACATTTTGTGCTTTTTATACTGTAGTGTTTTACACACTATAGCGCAGATAGTTTTACACTGTTAAAACAACAACAACAACAACAAAAACCCCAGCTGAAGAACAGTAAGGCTGTTTCTATCACAGCCTTAGGCAAGAAGGAACACGAAGGTCCTCTCAGAAAGATCCCTTTCTGCCAGTTATGAGACTAACAAGCAAGTCTACACAGCTAGGACCCTAAAGGGCAGTCGAATCTCTAAAGGGGGACTAGAGGGCGCTAAGTCACAATGGAGGACTAAAAGTATTTTCTGGGGTCAGGAGATGGCTCAGTGTGTGTAATAGTAAAGACCTCGGTTTCATCCTTAGTACATACTCTTACAAAAAGACAGACAAGCCAGCATGTGCTCGTAACCCTAGAACGGGAGAGGCAGGAACGAAAGGATGCCTGGTGGAGAGGGACTGGTGGTCGCTGGCCAGCTGACATAGTTAAATCAGTCAGTGCCAAAGTGAACACTAGCCTCATCTTAAAAAGCAAGGAAGAAGAAAGACACCCAAGGTTGCCCTCTGGCCTCTCCACAAATGCACGTGGGACCTGCAACCACATGATCACACACGCACACAAAGATGAGCACACACACATGCACACACATACAAAGATGAGCACACACACACACACATGCACACACACAAAGATGAAAGAAGGAATAACTGCATATAAATGTGAATTAGGGGTAAGCAAAGAGTTCCTGCAAAGGGCAGGATCTTGCCAGCCGTGTTGTCACTGACTAAACAACAGTGGCAGCCATGGGCAACAGATCAATGAATCGGATCAGGTGGGGTCCCATTGATACTTTATTTGCAAGAACAAGAGGGCTGTGATTGGCCAGCTTCTGCCCTCTGTCATAACTACATAGGTCACATGTTATTTACGATGCTTTACATTAAAGGTACCTTATTCCTTTCAGAGGAAGAATCATCGGATACTAAGGAAACACTCACGTCCTATGGAAGGAAGGGTGGGCTCTGAAGAGATAGTTAAAGAGTGGACACAGTGGCAGATCTTAGGGTAAGCCAAAAGGGATAACATGACAGTCTTGCTTTCATAACACAGGAGGCCACAATGACCACTAAGTAGCCTTAAAAAAAAAAAAAAAGCTATTAAAAGCAAACAGCTCTGAAGGCAATCAGAGTGTCTTCCATTCTCAAATTTAAAACAGCCACAACAGGAAGAACATAACTTCCCATATACTTCTGAGGTTTGCAGTGCCTGGATTATGTCAAGAAGCATAAAGAGCCTTGGTTCTTTGGCTAAGGACCACCCTGTATTTCAACTATAGGGTAATATACTCTCTATACACTCCATTCTATGTCTTAATCCACTAAGGGACCAGTAACAGATTCATTAAGAACCGAGGCTTCCATCCTCACACCCCAGCCAATCTCTTGAGAATGCATGTCCAAATGGAATGTACACATTCCACTTTCACCCAGTGTCTTGGGTTGTTGAAGGCATGGCTGCTACCACGTTCCTAGGTGACCACATGTGGATGGCTGCAGATACAGTACTGCCTACTCCAGGGACCACACTCGAGAACCAGTAACACAAGACCTGCCTGAGAACTAGGAGGTAGAAGGACCAAAGAAACAAGAAAAGTGAGAAGCGAAGACCACTAAGAAAGAGGGCTTAAAAAAAAAAAAAAAATACAACCAGAAAGAGACACCAACACTGGTTAATCCACAACAATAACCAGGCAAAACTAAAACAAATGAAAGACAGTAAAGGAAAGATTGGAAAATAAAGGCATAAGAGTCCTTATGGAATGCAAAGAAACAGACTCGGCCCAGGAACATGAGCGGTCCTTACTAGCAGCTGTCAAGTTAATAAAGCCGGTGTCGTATAAAGGGGGAAAAAAAGAGCCTCATTAAAGAACCTACTGGATGGGAACTGTGGCTGTAGGGGAGTGTCTCGATTACTAACTGATGCAGGGGGACCCAGCTCACTGTCTGTGGCTCCTTCCCAGGCAGGTGGTCCTAGACTGTACAAGAAAGCTAAGGGAACATGAACCCAGGAGTGAGCCAGGAAGCAGCACTCCTCTGCAGTGCCTGCCTCCGGGTTCCTTACTTGAGTTCCTGCCATGTCCCGCGCCCCCCAGTCAGTGAGCGCTTTATCGCAGCAACATAATGAAACTGGGATAGAAGCTGGTACTAGGATGGCAGGCGTTTCAACAAGCCAACTCCTTGGCGTCTGTGGGAGCTTCATCTAGCCAGCTACCGCTCTCTCTCCTGCCGTTTCGTTCCTTCCCTCCAACCCAAAATAAAGAAGAACTCATTTGAATGTCTGTTAACATACATTAAAGAGGACCTCGTGTTAACGTCTACTTCCTTGAAAAATGCCATCTCTCACCTCCTAGCTAGAAAGCCCCTCAAAGATCCACACACCCGCGAAGCTGGGATAGGTTTCCAGCCCTAGAATAAACCCGCTAAATAGGATCTGCCAAAATCCGAAGTTGGCATGGTATAAGTCGAGCGCCGTCTACAAACAGCCAGGAGAATGTTCCATGCCAAGCTGTAGGAAATTGCCTAGCTAGATCTCCAATTAGGCGTTGGAAGCACCAACAAGCCCTTCCTCTGAGTGAGCTGTTCAACATCCTTCTGCGTGGCCAGCCTACTGTAAGGGGCCAAGTCCTCAGAGGGGACTCACAAGCAGGCCCTGGGCCTCTCAGGCAAGCTCTATTTCACAAGTGCCAGTGCCCTTGTACTGGTTACTGGCTGCGACTAAGGCCAGCAAAGGGAGGTGGAAGGCAACACATGAAAGCTCCAAAGAAAGGGAAAGTGTCAAGAGTCGGTGTTTGCAAAGGAAGCCACCCTCACCACTTCCTAAAGCAGAGGTTATTAGCTGCAGATAAGCGAAGTCCTAGGCACCACCCAGAGCCTTATGCACCACACCTGCAGCTGTAGGACCTGTCAGCTGTGACTGATCCCCTGAAAGCTGAGCCAGAGCATTAAGGGTTTGGCAGGCAACAGGGAAGTGATCCATCAGTAGGGAAAGCAGGCCAGAGAGCACTGGGAGGTGGCACTCCGCACACCCTACTCTGCTTGTTGTCTTCTTGGCATGGCGGAGAGGCTGCTACAGTCTGTCTTTCACTTATCTTAATCCTAAACTGCAGGTTGCTTGATCACCTTCCTCGGGGAAGGAAGGGGTGAGTAGTGGAGGGGAAGAGCGGTGGTGAGAGGAAGGAAGGAGAGAGAGAGAGTAAGAAGAGGAAAACACAAGGGGATGAAGGGAGAGAGAAGGAAAAAAGAGAGGAGAAGGAAGGGAGGAGAAGCAGAAAGTACAAGGAGGGAGATGGAAAAGTATAAAGATTTACTACTCTTTTAATCCAAGTGAAGCACAGTATTGTAACCAATTATAAAACAACTACTGGATACATTGGGGCAACAGGTGGATACAGAGGAAGCGTTATACACAAGACTAGCAAGATCAGGGTTTCAATCTTTCTTTCTTCCTAGGTTCTTGTGACAGGGGTCCACATAGCTCAGGCTGGCCTTGAACTCACTATGCAGACAAGGATGACCTTGAATTTGATTCTCCTACTCTCAGAAGCAGGACACAGATCTCCAAGCAAGCATAATAGCTACCACGATCATCATCAGAGCAGATATGACTAACTGCCAGAAATGATGTGTCTGTCTGTGGGGCATTTTCTTGATTGATGAATGATGTGATTGGGTTCAGTCCACTGTGGGTACACTGCCTGCATATATACCACTTGCAGGCCTGGTACCCATAGAAGCCAGAAGAAGGAATAAGATCCCTTGGAACAGGAGTCACAGACAGTTGTGAGCCACCACATGGCTAACCACCTGTTGGGGGATAGCCATCCCGCCAAACCCACATGCCCATCTGATAGAGAGAGTTGCCCTTCACAGGTAACTCTGCTTTGTGTCAAAACCCAGTTAATGCGGCCTCATGGTTGGGAGGTACTAGAGTATATTGATAACGGAAGGTTTAATTGGAAGGGGGAATTGCATCTGGGAGGCATTTCGGTGACAGGGTTGATTTCAGATTACCCAGGCTCTGTCAGTAAGCCCAACACGCTTACTGGTTCACCCCGGTTGGACAGTGGTCTGGCGTTAGTGCCCTGTCTAGGAATGGGGGAGAGGGTCAGGTGTTGGTTTTTATTTTCCCAGGACGAGTTCATGACGCACCTACCCCACCCATTCAGTGCTGGGATTACTACTGCGTTCCACCACAACCAGCTGAGACTGGATCTTGACTAAATAGCCAGTAGCCTTTTAAGCCTCAGTTTCCTCATTCATGAAAAACAAAACAAAACAAAACAAAAAGAGCCCCCCCAAAAAGCAATTCTGTGTGAGCTCCAAAGATATCATGGTAATTTAATACTTAATACCCATGAGCAATTATGTCCGATTATAACAGACTGTTGTCCTAGTACCTGAAGTTCATTAACAGTAATGATGTCTCAAAAAAAAAAAATCATTTGTATGAGAGCCACAGACATAGTGAGGAAGACATATATATTGTGTTGGTTAGCTTTATGTGTTAGGTGGACAAGGCTAATATAGTGGATGGTAATTTAATCAAATATGAGAATCTGTGTGGCTATGATGATACTTCACTAACAGGGCGTGGGCTGGGGGTGTTTGCACAGTTTGGTAGGGCATTTGCCTAGCATGCAAAACACCCTGTATTCAGGATCCGGCCCTACACAAGCTTGGCATGGTATTCTCCCCTCCCTACAGCAATCTCAGAACTGGGACACTGGCTATAAAGTAAGCTTGAGATAGCCTGGGCTACATGTGACCTTGTCTCAAAAAAACAATTTGGCAGTCACAGTCATAGGGGAGGAGAGTAAAGGGGAAATGGGAGGGAGGGAGGAATGGGAGGATACAAGGGATGGGATAACCATTGAGATGTAATATGAATAAATTAATTTTTAAAAGTTTTTAAAAAGTTAAAAAAAAAAAAAAAACAATTTGGCATGTACAGCTGGTTTGCTTGACTTTACTGGAGGATCTCATCCCTGCCATGTGGGTGGTTAGTTCAAAGCCTGAAGCAACTTCAGGTTCCTAGCTTGTAGTCTGTCCTGAAGACCGTGGGCTCTCCAGCTCCACAGAATTATGTACCAGCTACAGGTACAGCTGAGGCAGGAGGATAACTAAATCTCAGCAGTCTGGCACCAGGATGGGCAGTGGAGAGACTATGCTGTCTTCAAAAGGATGGGGGCGGGGGTGGGGGGCGGGGCCGGGGGGCAGGGGGGCAGGGGAGGATGTAGCTCAGTTAGCCAAGTGCTTCCCTAGCATATGAGAACCCATGGGTCAACCTAGGACAACATGAACCAGGCAGGGCCGGTTGTGCATGTCTGTAATTCTAGCACTCCAGAGGTGGAGGAAGGAGGGTCAGAAGATCAAAGTCACTGTTGAGCTAAAGAGCAAGTTTGAGGCCAGTTAGGACTACATGAGACCTGTGTTAACAAACACACACATATACCAGACATCCATCCTTCCTCCCTCCCTCCCTCCCTCCCTCCCTCCCAAGTTCAGGTTATGTCCTTCCTTAATAGGAGAAAAGCTCAATGTTCTGCTCTGTGATGTCAGCAAACTTTCAGGTCACCTTAAAAGCAACAAGAAATAGCAATGCTTAATGTTTCACTGAAAATTGACATTTTTACATGTTGGTCTCATTCATTAAACATTTTTATCAATTGCCACCCAGTACCTGCTTGTTTGAAATCATATTGCTGCATCAAAATTTCATTAAGACACAATTGGGAGTGCATTCTAAGTAACTTCATTGCTCATGAACACCTTGTCAAACTACCTCTTCAACCTGGTTTCTGGCGTTTCTGTTGTTGCTGTATGCATATTTGTTTTTGTTGCTTTTTTTTTTTTAAATACCAAGAAGCCAGGTAAAAACGTTCATCATGAAAACAAGCTTTTATGAACTCAGAGTTCAGTGGGAAGGTAGAAAAAAATCCCAGCCCTGGGAGAACAACTGAACATCCACTCCTCTGTTCCGCTCACACCCGTGTAACCACTACGTTACTGTGAAACGCTGCAGATGCAGTCTTACCTGGATGCAGTGCACAGCCCTCTCTCCTGTGATCAGTGAGGTTTCTCAGAATAACACCCAAACATTGCAGCAGACTGTATATAAGGAGGCTGGGCTACTGGTCAACAGCCTTCTAATTACACAGAAATTACATTTGCTTGGCCTGCATTCCCAGCAGATGGACTTAACTCAGTTATTCCCTGGCCAATAATTTCACTGGGTGGAAATTAAACATCTATTTATTTATTTTATGTATATGGGGTTTATCTGCACACATATCTGTATACCATAAGAGGGTACAGGAGCACAGCTATGGACAACTGTGAGGCACCATGTAGGTGCTGGGACCTCTGGAAGAGCTCTTAATCACTGAGAAACCTCTCCAGTCTCCTCATTAGGAAATTTTAAACGAATATTCATTTAAATCATGTATATGTCTGAGAGGATATGTGCACACGACTTCAGGCACGCAGAGGCCAGAAGAGGGCATCAGATCCCCCAGGGGCTGGAGTTAAAGGCAGTTGTGAACCATCAACGAGGGTGCTGGGAAGTGATTCAGATACTCTGGAAGGTTGTAACCCTTCTTTTCAGCCTCTCCTCAAGATTAAAAAAAATATTTTTATATATTAAACTTTTAAAAGATGTATCATATTTGTCTGAGTGTCTTTCATCCACATGGACATCTGTGTATCACGCATATGCCCGGTGCCCACAGAAGTCAGAAGAGGAGGACATCAGATCCCCTGGAACGTGAGTTATGGATGGTTGTGAGCCACTTTGTTGGTTCTGGGAACTGAACTTGGGTCCTCTGCAAGAGCAGCAATTGCATGGAACTACTGAACCACCTTTCCAGCCCCCCCCCCCCGTTAGAAAACATTTTAGTGCATCTAATGGGTATTTGTAATAAATCAATTAATAAATCACCATTCACCTACATGTCCTCATGATGGGCTAGGCAGTCTTCCAAGTATTCATAAGTATACATTAAACTTAAGCCCCATAATCACAGAGGAAATCAAAGCACATCAGTCAAGTTGTTCGTGGTCGCGTGGTAGGCAGGAGGAAGGGAGTCTCCGAAGCCTTCCTACTTCCATCACTCCCCTTCTGCTGCTGCCCACCACTCAGCGGGCGATGATCACTTCAGAGGTTTCACATCCTTTAGGAGATGGAGCCCTGAATCACTGCAGGGCTGGCCTGGAGGACTGTAACTGCCCATCCCCCTCCCGCACATGTCTTGACACATGTCTGCCCTTGGGTCTGTCTCTTTAACTGCATCCTAGATGTCAGCAAGCAGCCTCCCCCATCTCACCATCACTCCCACCACCATGCTTTCCACACCACAGTAGGCTGTTCTCCTCACAGCATCCGGCAGGACACACTATCTCCCCCCTTGAGTTACTTCTCAAGAACTTGGTCACAGCGACTCAGCAAAGTAATGAATGTTAAAACTCATTCACTTTTAGCTACTAGATGTTTTCCTTTGGCCAATGTTTTTGCCAATTACGCCAGACATGGAAATATATCATCTAGTGCCATCTTCTTGCATCAATATTTGATTGCCTTCCATGTAAAACATGCTATTAACTTAATCAGAAATTGACTCTCATGGCAAACACCTTTTAAATAGGTCAAATTAAGATAAGAAGTCCAACGCTCCTGGCTCTATGGG